>NC_083818.1:2110120-2189564 GCF_015708825.2 Lethenteron reissneri
GTTCCGGCGGCTTTGACCCGAGACGTTCGACGCCCGATGTTGACAGATGTTCCAGCACCTGGTGAAGCGTCGCAGAGTGGTGCAGTGGTCGCTGGGCACCGTGACGTCCACCCTGTATGACCTCAGCGAAATCGACTCGTGGGAGGACGATCGCTCGGTGCTGGAGATCATCACCACGAGCCACAAGCGCGAGGTCTGATAGCGCGCGCCGCCTTGCGCCACCACCGCCACCACCACCTTGCACCACCACCACTGCCACCTTGCACCACCACCACCTTGCACCACCGTCACCACCTTGCACCACCACTACCGCCACCATCACCACCACCTTGCACCACCGTCACCACCTTGCACCACCACCACCGCCACCACCACCACCTTGCACCACCGCCACCACCACCTTGCACCACCGTCACCACCTTGCACCACCACCACCGCCACCACCACCACCACCTTGCACCACCGCCACCAACTTGCACCACCACCATCTTGCACCACCACCACCACCTTGCACCACCACCACTGCCACCTTGCACCACCACCATCTTGCACCACCACCACCACCTTGCACCACCGTCACCACCTTGCACTACCACTACCGCCACCACCACCACCTTGCTCCACCACACTGCCACCTTGCACCACCACCATCTTGCACCACCACCACCACCTTGCACCACCGTCACCACCTTGCGCTACCACTACCGCCACCACCACCACCTTGCACCACCACCACTGCCACCTTGCACCACCACCATCTTGCACCACCGTCACCACCTTGCATCTCCGCCACCACCTTGCACTACCACTACCGCCACCACCACCACCACCTTGCACCACCGTCACCACCTTGCACCACCACCACCGCCACCACCACCACCTTGCACCACCGTCACCAACTTGCACCACCACCACTTGCACCACCACCACCACACCTTGCACCACCACCACCTTGCACCACCGCCACCACCACCACCACCTTGCACCACCGCCACCACCTTGCACCACCACCACCACCTTGCACCACCACCACCTTGCACCACCACCACCACCACCTTGCACCACCGTCACCACCTTGCACCACCACCACCGCCACCACCACCGTGCTTCTTTCTCAGAGAGGCACCGACCGCCACGTGCTCACGTGATGTGTTTGTGCAATTTGTACTTTTATACTTTATTTACAATTATTATTTTTGTGACTTGCTTGGCTTCCCTATACTTTTCGGTTTTTGTATCGTTTCTTGCTGAAATTCTCTGACCTGCCCCTACCGGACAAAACGAGCTTCACAGCTCATGGGATTCTTCCAGTCTCAATAAAGGTTCTGAGCTGGTGCTGGGCTAAACGTCCAACAATGCCGGCAACTTGCTGACGACGGGGTCAAATTGCTTTGCCACCCCTCAGGCTCGCCAGATCCTGGAGGTGACCCCCGTGAAGGCTGATCAACATCAAGTGGACGCGGTACGGGCGGCGCTACTTCCGCATGTGGACCATGCTCTACATGGTCTACATCATCAGCTTCTCGCTCGCCTGCATCTACCGGCCCTAATGATGCGCACAGACACACGCCACGGACCCACGCGACGACGTCATCCTCGTCCAGAAACCCCTGTCCGTACGTGCCAACTTCACCCATCGCTTGGGGCGGGGGAGGTGGGGGGGTCAGTTAAGCTTAATTTTGCAATCATCCCTATTTTGAGCCCCTGAGTCTGTTCCACTCTTAACACAGTAAACCTGCAGCTGTTGCAATGGGGGAGAGGGTGGGGGGTTCACACAGAGGTCCACGATTTGTTATCTCAGGCATTAATTTGTACCAAACCGGCTGAATCGGCGGATGCCAGACGATACCATCGCCACGGTATCGGCTGTCAGCCGCCTTTGCATTTTTGGCTCCCGTTTGAGTTGTTATGAAAACCCCTCGCTCTCTCTGCTCGAGGGTTTCCGTGGACCCTGACAGGTGGCGAAAAAATAACCCACCGGGGTGAGTTTTTGCAACCGGTTTCTTAGCCGCACGTTATTCGGGAGTTGGTTGATTTTTTTTCTCTTTTTTCTTGTTTTTTGGCTGACAACTCGGCACGGTGGCCCAAACCGGTCCCAGCCGGCAGGTCCTACTGACGCAACGTTCGCGCCTGTTGCACTCCTGACCTGACACACGCGCGCGACATTTGCAAAACATTTTTATTTATTTTTTCGAAAAGACGCCAAAAGGTGTTGTGTGTTGGCCTCTCTTTTTGGTGAATGATGCCAACACAGAGCACAGCAGAACCCCTAACGTCTACATCGCTCAACGACGGGCCTCCGTAGAGCCAAATGTGCAGTGTATAGTGTAGTGTATAGTAGTGGTAGTGTATAGCAGTGTAGTGAGTAGTAGTGTAGTGAGTAGTAGTGTAGTGTATAGTGTAGTGTATAGTAGTGTAGTGTATAGTAGTGTAGTGTATAGTAGTTGTAGTGTATAGTAGTGTATAGTAGTGTAGTGAGTAGTGTAGTGTATAGTGTAGTGTATAGTGTAGTGTATAGAAGTGTAGTGTATAGTAGTGTAGTGTATAGTAGTGTAGTGTATAGTAGGTAGTGTATAGTAGTGTAGTGTATAGTAGTGTATAAGAGTGTAGAGTAGTGTAGTGGTATAGTGTAGTGTGTAGTAGTGTATAGTATTGTAGGTTAGTGCTATAGTAGTGTAGTGTATTGTAGTGTATAGTGTAGTGTATAGTAGTGTAGTGTATAATAACGTAGTGTATAGTAGTGTATAGTGTAGTAGTGTATAGTAGTGTAGTGTATAGTAGTGTATAAGAGTGTGGGTGTAGAGTAGTGTAGTGTGTAGTAGAGTAGTGTATAGTATTTTAGTGTATAGTGTAGTGTATAGTAGTGTAGTGTATTGTAGTGTATAGTAGTGTTAAGAGGGCTTCTACTCTATGACTTTAATAAGTCCTCGGTAAAACTGCTGTGGTTGTAGTTTTTTTGACGAGTCGCAGTTATAAATCAGAATCAGAATCTAACTTATCCCTGGAGAAATCCGATCAGCTATAAAGCTCTTTTTCCCCCAGTGAGATGTTAGAGTAGAGGGGCGCGGGGTCAGAAAGTTGCAAGAACGAGCGATGCAAAAATAACGATCGGAGTGCAAAGTATAGGACACGTGAGCAAGTCACTAAACATAAATACGTCAAATAGAATAAAAGTGTTTAAGTGTATCGTGGGTAATTACACCGATTACCACTCTCAGGCAAGGCAGCAAATCAACAGACAACACACGGTCCCGATAGAGATGTGCACGTCAAACAATTGAACAATCGATGCTGCACGGGCGAGACGTGAAATTCACAAATCGCATTTTGCAAACGCGGTTGTTATCGCCAGCACCAAATCGCGTGTTTCTCGACATTCTTTGGAGGGAGGCGTCGCGACGTTAGAGGGAGGAAGCGTGTCGGAGTGGCTCCGACGTGCCGGGCGTCTGGCTGCCACGGCACGCCACGTCTCCAGGTGGCGGCGGGTGCTGCCCGGCTGAGTCACAGACCCCCCCCCCCCGCGAAGGGCATCGTGCCTTTAACGCAGCCATCACGCCGGCACCTGGGGGTGGGCATAGCCATCCAGGGTGCCAGGTGGTGGCAACTCCCGGCAGGGTCCGTCGGCTGGTGGTGCTCGAGGTGCCGGGTTGTGAAGAGGTCGTGGGCGGCGTGAGGGGCGGGGAGGTTGGACCAAGGCGGATTTCCTACTCCGTTCCGTGCAGCAGAGCCCGTGCCATCTGAGCGACGAGCTGGGAAACTGCCTCTCGGGAGTAGATGGCGTGGTCCGAGCGAGCCGAGTGCGTGATTTGAATCACCAAGTAAAAGACTTAGAAGATAGAAACCATTCATAGTTGAACATTATCGAGAACAAATAGGCGACGATAAACTGCAGTGCAGTGGGACAGAGCGAATCTACCCGGCGTCATTCTCGTGACACGACAGAGATTTTTGTCCCACCGTTGGCGACCTTCAGCATCTATTCGCAATCAGCCACTGCCACTGGCAAGAGCCCCCCACGTCGCCGAACGTCTCCAGCCAACTCGCAGCCTTCACTCGTCACCTCGCACCTCACACCCCCACCCCTCTCCATAGCCCAGCGCCACGTGTCCCTTGGTCCGTTTTCCCAAGTGCAGTCGCACAAACAACAACAACAACCGCCATTCGCCACTAATTGGCGGTGACCTCCCCACGGAGCCTGTTCCAGGCTGTGTGCACCTTAAGGCCACGTGAAGTGTCGAAGGCTCGGAGGTCGCGGGACAGATCCAGGTGCTGTGGGTTGACTCACCAAGGTGACAGGCCGATGCGGCCGCTGCGCAGTTGCACCACACCTACACGCGGAGCAGCAGCAGCAGCAGGCCACTCCTGCCGACCGCTTTGTGTGTAGGGCAAGCTCAGGTCTCAGATGTTGCCTGGACATTGTACACAAGACCAAGTGGAGCAGTGGCTACCATTGGCAAGTGAGCGAATTATATTGGCGAGTGACATTGCCCCGATCGTTTTGATGGACGCACCGTGCCCCCCCCCCCCCCATCCGTGTGCCTGGCCGTGCAGGAGAGCTACCAAACACAGCTGGACTTTGTGCGTCTCGGGGGTGAGATCATAAGCATCCTGGGGGCCATCACCATCCTCCTGCTGGAGGTGAGAGGGGCCCTGCGGCCGCCGCGTCCAGCCCGTCCAGTGTCACTCACGCTCCGTACTCCCGAGTATCTCTGTCGTTGCCCACGTTTCTCAGCGCACCGCGGTGGCGATGCGTTAACTATCTCGCCTGGAGGTCGTGGGTTTTGGGTCTCTCTCTATCGCTCGCAAAGGAAGGGGGGAGCGAGGGGGGGGGATCCCCCCCCCCCCCCCCCACCTATCACCCCACCCTCTCTCTCTCTTTGCCGAGCGGCAAACGCTGCCCTTGGGTTGCGGCGAAACGCAAGAGGAATGTGCAGCAGGTCAGCAGCCACGGTGGCTCGGAGATGTTAGCTACCTCGCCGGGTATACAGGAGGTTGTGGCTTAATTTGGAGCTTTCGTGACTGCAGGAATTACTCTTTGGTTCTTTCGGTAAAGTCACGTATCAAGAGAAAATAATAAATTAAATACTAGCATACGACGTTTCGATTGAAACACAAGCAATCATCATCAGGTATAAATGAAATAGAAACACAAATCTAATATACTATATTGTGGGTTCAATCCAAACCCTGACGCCTGCTTCTCCTCGTGGTAATAAAACCCTGACGCCTGCTTCTCCTCGTGGTCGCGTGGATTTTTCTCCAGGTCCTCCGGTTTTTCCCTCCACATTTAGAATGAACATCACCACGCGTTTAGAGTATTTGGCTGCGATACTTTTCCATGCGGTGAGCCACTTCGTTGAGCCATCATCCGTGGCCAGGTCGCTTCTGAAAAAAGAGCTACAGGGCTCAGTGGGCCTTGCCTGGTGAAATAAAAAAAGTTGAGTTTTTAGTTTAGTTCAGTAAGCATGCTTACTTCTAAACGCGTGCGGAACGCTCCCCTCCGTTCCCTTCCGCCAGTTATCGCGCCGTGGCCGATGACGAGGCTGCGGTGTCTCATTCCGCGGCTTATTCTTGTTTTTTCTGCCACGGTGATCGCTCTCTTCCGTAGACCCACGCGCATGCCGCCAGTCAGACCCTGCTTGCGTGGACGGCCATTGCGCCGAGTGGCAACCCCTGACACGAGAACACTTCAGATAAAGGCGCAGCTGGGCTTGATCCTGGGGGGAGGGGGAGGAGGGAGGCATGCATCTATCCCAGCGTCCACTGCAATTTTTCATAAACTTGCTGCCATCATTGGCCACGTCCTCTCACCCTGCAACCCCCCCCCCCCCCCCCCATAAAAAAGCCTCTCTCCACTTTGGCGGACTCCACAATCGCGGCGACGGAACGGGGGTTTCGCGTGTATATGTCTCTCCGTGTGTGGAATCGACCGGCACGTGATCTGTAAACAACAACAACAACAACAAAACGCTTGAACCGACTGCTTTTGTCGTTGTTGCAAGCAAAAAAAACGACCTCCGTGTCTCTGCCAAAAGTGATGGAGAGACAGCCAACGCATCTGCCCACGAATAGCCCCCCCCCTACCCCCCCCCCCCCTTTTTAGTTCCCTTCATTTCCGCACCGAACTGTTGCCTTACACCAGGGGTCCTCAAACTACGGCCCGCGGGCCACATGCGGCCCGCCGAGGACATTTATCCGGCCCGCCGGGTGTTTTTGCCGCCGCTGCCTGTCTGTTACTTTTTTTATACATGAGATGGATGGTCATTGGTGGAAGAGGGAGAGGGGGCGGAGTTCCCCCCAATCAGACTGCATTGATGGGCAGTGCAGTCTGTGTCTCTGTGTGGGCATCGTTATTGCTGGTATATTGTTTTTGTAGCGCTGTATATATATTGGTATTTTACTAATAGCAATTTTGACTCCCTAGGAAACAATGATGTCAAGAAAGAGAAAAATTGACTCGGAGTGTAGGATATTCAAAGAACAGTGGACTTATGATTACTTTTTCATGCAGTACAAGGAAAGAGCTGTGTGTCTGATATGCCAGAATATAGTGTCTGTGTTCAAAGAATACAATTTACGTCGACACTATGAAACTCAACATAAAGATACATATGATTGTTTGGTCGGAGAAGTGAGAAAAGATAAAATATTAAAACTGAAAAATACATTAACAACTCAGCAAAATACTTGTGAAGCAGAAGCAGCTAAATATTTCATCACTGCGAGCAAGTTTTCAAGTTGCCAAGCTAATAGCGTGCACTGGCAGACCATTCGTGGAGGGAGAATTTGTTAAAGAATGCCTTCTTTCTGTTGCTAAAGAGATGTGTCCAGAGAAGGCCGATTTATTTAGTACAGTGAGTCTTTCAGGACCTACAATTACACGGAGGATTGAAGAAATGGGAGACAATTTGCATCAGCATTTGCAAAACTCCACAAAAAAACTTTCCTATTTTTCCTTGGCACTCGACGAAAGCAATGATGTTCGTGATTCTGCACAACTTCTAATTTTTATTCGTGGGACGAATGACTATTTCGAAGTCACAGAAGAGCTTGCTGCACTGCAAAGCATCAAAGGAACAACTACAGGAGAGGATATTTTTCGATTTAAAGCTTTCGTGACTGCAGGGATTCATCTTCTTGGTTCTTTCGGTAAAGTCACATAGAAAGGAAGTAATAAAATAATAAAAGTAAAACAAAATAATTCTCACGACGTTTCGGCCACAACGCAAGCAGCCGTCCTCAGGTGAAAACCAGGTCTGTCGGGGAGACAGCGTCTGAATGAAACGGCACACGAGCTTGGAGCCCGTGCTGCATATGTAGTACTAATAACATTCCTGCATTTCCCATAAATATGCTAAATTCATCTTGATATGCAAATTATTGTCAAGGCGCTCTTTCCCCCGTTTCCAACCCAGCTTATATATGCTCCAAGCTCGTGTGCTGTTTCATTCAGACGCTGTCTCCCCGACAGACCTGGTTTTCACCGGAGGACGGCTGCTTGCGTTGTGGCCGAAACGTCGTGAGAATTATTTTATTATGTTTTATTTTTATTATTTTATTACTTCCCTTCTACGTGACTTTACCGAAAGAACCAAGAAGAGAGGATATCTATGAAAAGGTTTGCCAAACTGTGAATGATTTGGAGCTGAACTGGGCTAAACTAGCCAGTGTGACAACTGATGGTGCTCCTAGCATGGTGGGGTCTAAGAAAGGAGTAATTGCTCGCATTAACCAAGAGATGGACAAACATAACCATTCTCATCCAATAGCCATACACTGCCTCATCCACCAACAAGCGCTGTGTAGTAAATCACTGAAGTGGGACTCTGTTATGAAATTTGTGGTATCTTGTGTTAACTTCATTAGAGCTCATGCACTAAACCACAGACAATTTCAGGAATTTCTGTCCGAGCTAAATGTTGACTATGAAGATGTTCTGTATCACACAGAAGTCCGTTGGCTGAGTCGAGGGAGAGTTTTGAAACGTTTCTATGACTTACTTCCACAGATTACAGCTTTTCTGCTTTAAAAAAACAAAGAAGTACCAGAGCTCAATGATGCAGAATGGAAATGGCACCTTGCCTTTCTGACAGATGTAACAGAGCTACTCAACAGTTTCAATGTGCAACTTCAAGGAAAGGGGAAGCTCATCTGTGATATGCAATCACATGTCAAAGCATTTGAAGTAAAATTAGGCCTCCTCATCAAACAAGTGAAGGAGGAAAACTTCTGCCATCTCCCTACAACTCAAAATCTGTTAGCGGAAAAACCATTGGTTGCATTCCCAAACAAAACATGTGTGGATTCACTGGAAAAATTGCAAAAGGAGTTCCAATTTGGATTTAAAGAGCTTCATCTCCATGAACAGGACATACAGCTTTTCCGCAACCCATTTTCTATTGACATTGAAAATGTGGATACAATTTACCAAATGGAACTGGCTGAACTGCAGAATTGTGACTCTCTGAAAGACGCATTCAAGTCAAGCAGCCTTCATAATTTCTATGCATCTCTCCCCTCTGAGACATATCCTCATCTCAGGAACCATGCACTCAAAATGGCAACCATCTTTGGCAGCACTTATGTCTGTGAACAGACTTTTTCCAGAATGAAACATTTGAAATCTCCAACCAGATCTAGACTAACGGATGCACACTTGCATAAACTTGTTACGACTAGCAGTGTCAAATATGGAACCGGACATTGACCATCTCATTAGCCAAAAGCAGGCCCATAGTTCCCATTGAAATACTGGCAAGTTTGTTGATTTAACTTTACTTGTTCTTCATTTTAAATATTGTATTTGTTCCCGTTTTGTTTCTTCACTTCAAAATAAGATATATGCAGTGTGCATAGGAATTTGTTCATAGTTTTTTTTAACTATAGTCCGGCCCTCCAACGGTCGAGGGACAGTGAACTGGCCCCCTGTTTAAAAAGTTTGAGGACCCCTGCCTTACACCGATGACATCTCTCGCCGGCTCAGATGGTGCACGAATTGCATAATTCCGAGAATAAACAAATGTGGCTTATTTCGCGATTTCTATCCAGAATTTACACACGAGAGTACACACACAGGGTGTGGCCAATCTACATCGTACATCTACGGTTCACAAAACAACAAAACAAAGATCCCCCTTATAGCCTGAGCAGACTGTTGGGGCAAGTGCTGTTAGCGAGCACCTATGAAGGCCGGAACGGTACACGAGGGGGTGGGTGGCCAGCACCGCGCCCAGCCGCCTTTGTCTCCCCAGTGGCGATGTTTTTACGCACCACACCAGGTACTTATTTAAGGCTGAGTCGACATTGGGGAGGCCCATGACCGGTTAAGATAATCGTCACCGGTGTTGGCCGTGAGCGGGAATCGAACTCGGGTCGCCGGGTTTGTAGTGCAGTGCACTAACCATTGCGAAGTATGGTTCATACACACACACAAGCATCAGTACAGGCCCATGTCATATCGAGTGTATTTTAAAGTTTTACAACTCAGGTTGAAAGCATTTAGAGCTCAGCTCTCTGGTCCATCTGTATGTAACAGGGGAGTCACCGCAACTCTCGTGAAAATGTCAATGAACCTGCAGTGTAAAGTTTCATTGCTTTGAGGAACATTTAGCCAGTTAAATGCTGGACCAGTTGAATGAATGGTTGCCCAAAGTTGGAAAAAAGCTATCGCGGGAAAATGACTACGCATATATAAATACATATATAAATAAAAAAACAGCTTTGACAGCTAGCCCGTCAGCTGACATGCTGCCAATGAGATACATTAGAGGAGCGAACGCATGTTGCCGCGTCATTACGACATCCGTGGGCAGGCGTGTGATTTATTTCCCCCCTGTTTATGGCTGTGCGTGTTTCCTGTGCCCTCACTTAGATCCCGGACATGATCCGCATCGGGTTCTCGCGCTACTTCGGAAACATTGTGACCGGAGGGCCTTTCCACATCATCATGTGAGACCCCCCCCCCCCCGGCACCTTCACGCGTCTCGCACGCACACGAAAAGCGCGCACAAAGATCCCGTGGGGGGAGAGGGGACGATGTCCCCCCGGTGCATCTCAACCCCCCTCACCCCCCCCCCGCCCTTTGCACTTTTCTGCCCCTGGAGCGGCCCACGTTGCTGTCACCACACGGCAGATTTGTTGTTGCTTTGGGCGTGAGTCGCCGGGCGCGAGAGCGGCGCTGGACACGTTTTCGCAGAGGTCTTCTTCGGACGTCGTCGGGAGATAAAAACAAAACAAAAAAAACTGCATTCGTTTTCATTCTCGGAGGCGGCCCAGAAGTGCAGCCTTCAGTCTCCCGTAATGAATTCCAAGCGGAGGAGGCAGTGCGAGTGCAAAGCCGCTTCTTGGGATGGCGTCGTGCTCACAGACTGGGTCACACGTCTGCAGCGCGACCTCTCCTTCCACGCTCACGCCACAAGCGCCGCGCTGTGCGCAGGCACCTTCCGCCCCCCCCCACCGCCCACCACGTAGAGAAGCCGGTTTTGAAGAGAGGGGGCTCCAAGTGGTGAGCCAGAATATCTGAGGGACTGTGCGGAGTACGTGAAGATGGCACCTAGGGACAGGAATGAGTGGAGAAGTTTGACAGCAGTGGCAGACACCCCCACGGCGGTGGGCAAATACGCGATGAACTGATGCACCATCACGTCACCATCAATCTAGAGCTAATACGTACTCTACGTATGTTAAACTTCTTTCACGCCGTACGTAGCCAACCGCGCTGAATCGGAGTTGCGGGCGGCGGGGGTGGGGGGAGTACAAAAAATGAAACTCGCAAAAAGCGCTTCTAAGGACAATCGTGCCCCGTAACGTAACCAACCGTGCTAATCGGAGGTGCACCCACAAAGCTGTGCGACGCGGTGTTGTACCGCCGCCACCGCTGCTCCGTGACGACGGTGGTGCCGCGTGGACCCCCCCCCCCCCCCCAGGGTGTGCTACGCGTGCCTCGTGGGACTGCTCTTCGTCATGAGGCTCGCGGGCGCCCAGGGGGAGTCCGTGCCCATGTCGCTGGCGCTGGTGCTCGGCTGGTGCTACACGCTGTTCTTCGCTCGCGGGATCGAGATGCTGGGCTCGTTCACCGTCATGATACAGAAGGTGCGACGTGAATCCCCAATATTCCGGTCGCGCGCTTTGTGCATTTCATCAGAGCTATGAAGCTTGTTCTCACAGATGTCCAATAGCAGAGGCGGGGAAACTATTCAACACTGAAGGCTGAATAGGACTTTCAAATATATTTGGCGGGCGATATATTAGCAAAGATAAACATTCCTCGTGTGGCCTATCACAGACTGTTGGGGCAAGTGCTGTTAGCGAACACCTATGACGGCATACTCTTAGTTCTTTCGGTAAAGTCACGTAGGTAAAAAATGAAATTGAAATTAATAAAAATAAAACAATAAAAAACAAAAAATCACGACGTTTCGGAGGCAACACAAGTCTCCGTCATCAGGTGGGATCATCACAGCCAGATTTGCTGCATCAAGTGAAGCAAGGATTCAAGATGTAAGCCCTTAAATGCAAGTTGAGGGGGGAGGAGAGGGGGGGGGGGAGCTTATCAGAATGTGGTAGCCAATGAATGGAACGTATCGGGAGGGAGGGGGGCGGAGCTAAAGAAGGCACGAAGTGCTACGTAGAACGTATCGGGAGGGGGGAGGGGGCGGGGCCAAAAGAATGCACGGAAGTGGTACACAAGAGCCGGTGACGTGGACGTGGTTGTGTGCAAGTAACTATTGTTGCACATGCTAACGTATTGGAAGGGGAGGGGGAGGAGGGGCTAAAAGAGGGTATGGGGTGCAAGTGTACGTGGACATGTGTATGTACAAGCACCTGTTGATACACATGATAGAAAAGAACGATAATGCCCATGTTTATACCAGTGTTGGCTGACAATAAAGAGAGTACTGTTAAACACTGGGGATGTTAACACTCGGTAAAGTAAAGTCAAATAGTGCCTGTCAGGTAAGATGGTCCAAAAATGTGTAATTAAGTCTTTTTTGCATGGTTGATAACATCTTTCCAATGATTACTAAGTTTGTACCCGTCATCACGGTTGAAATTATGTCTGTGTTTGTATATCTGAATGGCTTCGTGTACAAACCTTTGATGGTAGCCAGAGGGTTTGCAGAGTACTTTAGTCTCGGAGAAAAAATCTCATGAGAGCCCACCGCGTTGTAGCAATGATCGGCAACGGCGGAAGACTCCATTTTGCCATGTTTCAAATCTGTCTTGTGCTCGCGGACACGATCAGAGACATGACGTTTCGTTTCCCCAATGTAACAGTCACCACAGCTGCAACTCAGTTTATAGACTCCAGGGTATTGCAAGTCAGGGATGACATCCTTCACAAATAGAATTAGATCACGGATTTTATGTACTGTACTGAATCGGACTTGGATCTTATGTTTGTTTAGAATTTTGGAGATCTTTTTGGTCACGCCTGCTATGTATGGTAACGTGACAGTTTTGATCGGAGTTTCAAGTGGCTGTTTCTGTATGGTGGGAAAAACAGCTTGGCGGATGGTGCGTTCAGAGTATCCGTTCATTCTGAGGGCCCGATGTACATGCCTCAATTCACTGGCCAGGTGGTGTTGGTCAGAAATGCCATGAGCTCTATGGTATAGCGTTTTGATGAGAGAATTCTTTTGAGATGGGTGGTGGTGGGAATCCGGTTTCAAGTAGGAATCTGTGTGGGTGGCTTTTCTTTATACAGAATTTCCCTAGGATCCGTCAGGTCTCCTCTCAAACAGAATATCTAAGAAAAAAAAGACTGAATTACACATTTTTGGACCATCTTACCTGACAGGCACTATTTGACTTTACTTTACCGAGTGTTAACATCCCCAGTGTTTAACAGTACTCTCTTTATTGTCAGCCAGCACTAGTATAAACATGGGCATTTTCGTTCTTTTCTATCATGTGTTTCAACAGGTGCTTGTACATACACATGTCCACGTACACTTGCGCCCCATACCCTCTTTTAGCCCCCCCTACCCCTCCCCTTCCAATACGTTAGCATGTGCAACAAAAGTTACTTGCACACAACCACGTCCACGTCGCCGACTCTCGTGTACCACTTTGTGCATTCTTTTGGCCCCGCCCCCTCCCCCCTCCCGATACATTCTACGTAGCACTTCGTGCCTTCTTTTAGCTCCGCCCCCCTCCCTCCCGATACGTTCCATTCATTGGCTACCACATTCTGATAAGCCCCCCCCTCTCCTCCCCCCTCAACTTGCATTTAAGGGCTTACATCTTGAATCCTTGCTTCACTTGATGCAGTAAATCTGGCTGTGATGGTCCCACCTGGTGACGGAGACTTGTGTTGCCTCCGAAACGTCGTGATTTTTTGTTTTTTATTGTTTTATTTTTATTAATTTAAATTTCATTTTTTACCTACGTGACTTTACCGAAAGAACTAAGAGTATGAATCCTTGCAGTCACGAAAGCTTCAAATCTAGAACCTATGAAGGCCTGCATGGCGCACGAGGGGGTGGCTGGCCAGCACCACACCCGGCCAGCCTTGTCTCCCTAGTGGCCATGTTTACACTCAAATGAGGCTGAGTTGACCTGGGAGAGGCCCAGGACTGGCTCAGATAATCGTCACTGGCATTGGCCGTGAGCGGGAATCGAACTCGGGTCGCTCCACTACCGCTCACCACAGACACACAGACCTCAGTCACTCCAAGAGAGAGAGGCCTTTTGCAGCAACAGAAGTGGCCAAGCTTGTGGAATGTATGAAATTAATTCACAGGGTTAATTATGAACGTGAGCTTAAGGTTTCTGACCCCTGATTTTCAAGCCACAAAGCAAAGCCAACTTGTTAATTGGGTTCATTTTTACGTGTTTGTTTCATGTAAATAATAACAGTGTATGTATGTTGAACGTATTTCGCACCGTACGTAGCCAACCGTGCTATTCGAAGGACAGGACAGCCCTCGGTGAGACTTTCTTAGGGGTGGCTGCGTTCAAAAGTCACGTTTGGCCAATCCCATTTATGGGCGGTCGATGAGAATTATAATCGATAGCAGTTCCGGTAACGGCACCACAAATGTATTCCACGTAACTTCTCAAGCCGTACGTTGCCAGCGAGCCCTGTGTCACCGTCCCCCATAGCCAGGCGCCGGCAGCCTGCCGCTCCGGAGCCACGGGCGGCTCATTAAGGGGCTGCAGTGCGGCTCCTTGAAATTCGAAAACAAAAATTGGCTGCTCGTCTTCTTTTGATTGTCGACCCCTGACCATGGAAGTCCAGTTTACCATGGGAGTCCAGTTCACCATGGGAGTCCAGTTCACCATGGGAGTCCAGTTTACCACGGGAGTCCAGTTTACAATGGGAGTCCAGTTTACCATGGAAGTCCAGTTTACCATGGGAGTCCAGTTTACCATGGAAGCCCAGTTTACAATGGGAGTCCAGTTTACCATGGGAGTCCAGTTTACCATGGGAGTCCAGTTTACAATGGGAGTCCAATTTATCATGAAGTCCAGTTTACAATGGAAATTCAGTTCACCATGGAAGTCGAGTTTACCATGGGAGTCCAGTTTACCATGGGCAGGGGTCGGCAACCTGCGGCTCACTAAGGACTGTTTCATGACGTTGTTCATTTATCACCACCACCGTCTCGTGTTCGCCGCGTGCATTGGGGCTCTTCAAATATTGCGGGTTTTTTTACCGAATTAGAACAAAAAATAGCTCTTCATGTTACGTTTCGGTTGCCGAGCCCTGCCCATAAGCCGTGGCACTTTGGCGGTGGGGATTAGTGACCGGTCACTTGACCACCTTGGCCTGCAAAAGCCAAATTGGTGGCGATGAGAAAAATCTGGGTGACATAATCACAGGCGGTCTCCGGTCCACGACGGTCCACGTCTAAAGCGTTTGTATAATTTTTTTCGATTTAAAGCTTTCGTGACTGCAGGGATTCATCTTCTTGGTTCTTTCGGTAAAGTCACGTGACTTTACCGAAAGAACCAAGAAGACGTTTGTATAATGCCACCGCGGATCGATTTACGACTCAGAGACTTGACTCACGACGCATCCTCCGACAACGACTCCGAACGCATTCGAACGGAGTCGGTTCTGGTTTCCGATGTGATCTGGTGTTGAGCTTTTGTGTTTTTTCCCGTGGATTTTCACCTCCTAAACCCTCTTGAATACGTTTCGCCAGTTGTCTACGGGAAAATAGGGTCTCATGTACGACAGATCCGACTTCGGATTTACGATCTTACTCATGCCGGAAAGTTTGACTTCATTTTCTACAATCAGTGAAGGATTCCGCTTGTGTGTGTGTGTGCGTCGCTCCCCCTCTCGTACAGATGCTGTTCGGGGACGTGTTCCGGGTGTGCTGGCTCATGTTCATGGTCCTCATGGGCTTCACCTGCGGTAAAGACGTCGTCATTAAGTTACTTGGGAGACCTCACGGGGAACACAGCCGCAGAAATAAAAACCTAGCCCCAGCCCGGCCAAGTTAATGGAGAGAAAATAAGAATAGGTTTTACTCTTTCTGGCAATACAACACGTGTTAGGATGTTCAAACACCATCAAGTCTGCATGCACCATACAGACTTGTGGTGAACATGCAAACAAACATGATCTAAAAATAATGTATGCATTTTTCTATTCTTGGGTCTTTCGGTAAAGCCACGTAGATAGACCAAATAATAATAAAAATATGAAAAATAAAAATAAAAATTATCACGATGTTTCGATCGCAACACAAGCAATCGTCATAAGGTGAGAAATATCGCGGGAGAGCTGCTGAGAATATATGGTGGGAGCGCTGCTAAGGCAGGGAGTTATAAAGGTTTAGGATGGGTGTAGCCCAAGGGTCAGTGGGAGGGGCTAGAGATTAAATTTGCATGTAAATGTGAGATCGGAGAAATCTTGACAAACAAAGCGGTGGGGGTGGCCATTGTATTGTGAGGGATTAGCATGTCAATGTAAGAAGATTTGCTTGTAAATGTTAGCTCGGACAGAGCTCGGCAAGAGCATCGCCACATGGAGGTGGACAAGGATGGCAGGCCACCATTTACTAATACAGCTAAAGATGGCTGTGTTAGTGAATGTAACTCAGAGAGTCGAAAATAACTGCTAACATAAGTAGGTAGGAAGGGAACATCACAGCCAGTTATGACCTAAACTGGTTAATAACGTCCTTCCACTGATTGCTCAGTTTGTACCCATCTTCTCGGTTGAAATTGTGTCTGTGTTTATATATCTGGATGGCTTCATGAACGAATATGTGCTGATAGCCAGTGGGCTTGCAGAGTACCCTCGTCTTGGCAAAATCAAATTCGTGTATGCCCACAGCATTAAAATAATGATCAGCCACGGCTGAGGTATTAGTCCTCCCATGTTTCAAATCTGCCTTATGTTCACGAACCCGGTCCGAGACATGTCACTTAGTTTCCCCAATGTAACTGCTGCCGCAGACACAGCTTAGTTTGTAGACACCGGGGTATTGCATGTCAGGGATCACATCCTTCACACATGGGATAAAATCACGAATTTTATGTACTGTGTTGAATCGTACCTGGATCTTGTGTTTTCTCATGATTTTGGAAATATATTTGGTGACCCCTACTATGTATGGCAAGGTGATGGTTTTGATTAGGCCCTCAGATGGTTCTTTCCCAATGGTTGGGGTGATAGATTTACATATTGTGTAGTCTGAATACCCATTCTTCTTGAGGGCTTGGTGTACGTGTTCCAGTTCACTGACTAGGTAATGATGGTCGGAAATGGATCAAGCTCTATGGTGTAGAGTTTTGATGAGGGAATTATTCTGGGATGGATGGTGGTGGGAGTCAGGTTTTAGGTAGGCATCCGTATGGGTGGCTTTCCTGTAGAGCCATCAGGTCTCTTTTCTTATTAAAACATCCAAGAATGGTAACTTGCCATCCTTTTCCACCTCCATGGTGAATGTGATGGCTGGGTGTATGGAATTGATGTGGTTGAAGAAATGGCCCAGAGCTGGTAGGCCATGTGGCCAGATGACGAATGTGTCATCTACATATCTCTTCCACAAGGACGGACGTAGGGTGGATGCCTGGATGGCATCTGTCTCAAAATTTTCCATGAAAACATTGGCTACAACTGGAGATAAGGGAGAACCCATTGGGGTACCTTCAACTTGTTTGTAGAATGTTCCATTATAGGTGAAGTAAGTGTTGGTGAGGCAGTGTATAACCAGGGCCGGTACATCAGCATTCAGTCCTTGTTGGACCAAATATTCAATGATTGCAATGGTGTCAGGCATTGGAACTCTGGTAAACAAAGATACCACATCGAAACTGACAAGCAAATCACCTGGAGATAGTGAGATGTCCTTAATTGAAGATATCAAGTGAGCTGAGTTAGGTACAACTGAGGTAGTCTTATCAGTGAATGGTTGCAAGGTCTCAGACATAAATCGGGTCAGTTTGTAGGTGGGTGAGATAATGGTGGAGATGATCGGACGGAGTGGTGTACCTTCTTTATGGATTTTTGGTAAGCCATAAAATCTGGGTGGTCTAGCAGCAGAGGGTTTTAAGGAAAGCTGCTTGTTTGGTTCGATTAAAGATGTCGAATCAGTGATGATGATGATGATGATGTTGGTTTTCGTAACCAGGCAGTTGGTAGGATCTGTATTGATTTTGGTATAGCTGCCATCATTAAATAAGTCCTGAATTTTGTTATTGTATGTGGTTTTGTCCAAGATGACAGTGGCATTGCCCTTGTCGGCTGAGAGGATGATGATGTCATCTCTCTTTTTTAGTTGAGAAAGCTCAAGGGGCTCATCCTTGATGATGTTGCTAACAGGTGTGTTCGCGGTTTTGAGGATTGCAGCCATTTCCGATCTTGCCATGTCTGCAGGAATATGTCCCAAAACCCTTAACGTATGCATTGCCTTTGAAACTGATTGCCCTACACCAGAAACAGTCTTCTTTAGGGCCTAAGTGTCGCCAGCGGTGTTTCGGCCAGAGAACAACGGTAAAAGACAAACAGTACAGAGACAATGCAAGTATCGGCATGCTTATAGCTCGGGTCAATCAAAGTTATATCTGTGGGACCTTTTCTGGGTTTTTTTTCCTCCACCTCGAGTTCTCCTTCGTCCCACCAATCCACTTGTTGTGTGAATGGCCTCTCTACTTTTTGATCATTTTGCGCGTGAGCGCAAAGATCACTGAGTGGAATGTATTGGCCTCCGTAGGGCTTTTATGTAACCCCCACAAACCCAACGAAGTCTCATTTTCTGAGTTTGTGTAGATACACCCAGGAGCCTTCTCAGCAAGTTAATTTATGTTCCCAGTATATTTCTTCCAATCGAACTCAGCCACAAATGAGTACCTGGTGCGGTGCGTAAACATTGGCACTCGGGAAACAAAGGCGGTCGGGTGTTTTGCTGGCCACTCACCCCCTCGTGTGTCAAAGTGCCGGCCTTCATAGGTGCTCGCTAACAGCACTTGCCCCAACAGTCTGTTAAGGCTATACGGGGGATATTTGTCTTGTCTTTGTCTTGAATTTAAATACGTAGAGTAGAACTGCCATCACCCATAACTCATGGATGCAGATTTTGGTTGGCCTTGAGATTCCCTTCGCTTTGCAGATTTAGTTTTTGTGTCGGTAGCCTTGGGTTTTTGTTCCCGTTGGCAGTGTCAATACGAACCGGCACCACAATGCATACTTCTTTGTGACGAGTCAGACCATGCCGTGTATATGTGTGTGCAATTTTCATGTATTTGCGAAAATCAAAACATAGGGCCTCCATTCACGTGTCTCACAAACCACATGTTGCACACTCGAAATGAAGGACGTGGGCAGGTGCTCCAAATCGAGGGCAAGCACATTTATTTATTGTAGGTTAATATTAATCTTGGGAAGAACAGTACCGTCACTCTGTAAAATGCAACAACATGTGTGTTACAACTAGTCTTGCTCCCGAGCCGCCATTAACCATGTGGCTGGTTTACACGAGCGGTTATTCATTAACCCTTTCTCTTAAACCCAATTCTACTACTGATAAACCATCCTTGTCTTTGACAATCACATTTGCACATCACTATTCGACTATTACTTTAATCCTAAGCTGTATGTCTATCTATACCATCCACTTATATCGGTATATTACACCCATTATATGTACTGTATGTGTACAGTATACGTACTGTATCTCACCATTGTACAGCTTACTACTTTACATGTGTTCTATTCTCAATAGCATTGCAAGTAGTCATACTCTGGGTACATGGGCATGGTTATAGACTAAACAGTATTAGAGTTAGAGAATTACAATGACAGTAACTAATTACAGTGTGTCATCCCTTTACAATGCACAGTGCTAAAACGCCTCTAATTGCATATATCACAAACGAACAATTCAAAGCCAAGCTTAAAGTCTAGAACAAGTCTAGAACAAGTCTAGAACATTTATATAACGATCAAAAACAACCTTTGGGTCCTTTACCTGTAAAATGCAACAACACGTGTGTTACAACCAGCCTTGCTCCCGAGCCGCCATTAACCATGTGACTCAGGGGCGGTTTCTTCATTAGGGCGATTGGGCGACGCACCACCAATGTCATTCAACCACAGAGTCACGCTAGCCGTCACTGCAGCCTCTGGATATAGTCCAATCAGCGTCATGTCACGTTCTGTGGAGTACCGCCTCTTTTTGGGCGATTTCACTCCGGCTGAGAAGCGCCCCGAGTGGCCCCATAGACTTACATTCAAAGATGTTTTTTTCGACCGGGGGGCGCTCCAATGCATTCTCTATGGCTTCCGGGAGGGCTTGCACTAACGTGCTTACGTCATCATACGTGCTTACGTCATCATACGTAAGCACGTTTCATCCAACAATATAATTTGTGGCCACCTAGTGGAATCTTTAATAAAATAAACTTGAGTGGTTTGTTTTAATAGTGAGTATAGAAACAAACAAGATGTATTGTAAGAGTCACTTTATTTTTCATTAATATTAAAGAAGTGAAGTTGCCTTTACATGCTTAAGCTGTTAATTTATCCATTGCATGGGTGGACCTTATCCTTATCAATCATCCAGACATTTGCCCCCCCTGAGAGATTTTGCAGGAGCCGCCACTGATGTGACTGGTATTTCCGCGTGGTCATTCAATAACCCTGCCAGCCACCTACAGGCCCGACTCAGTCATCACATGCTGCTGTACACACATGCATTGATGCACTGCACAGCACATCAGAACCACACTTTACTCCCTTGCTGCACAAGGACATAATTAAAAGAGTGATCCATTCCTAATGTGCCACACACACAAAAGTGTATCGTCGTGCTATGCCGCCCTCTCCCTGCCTGACACCCCCCCACCCCGCCTTGTCCCCACAGCATTCCACCTGACCTTTCAGACGATGAATCCTGAAAATTGGCCACAGTGGCAGAGCTTTGTCAGCGTGTGGTTCACCATGTTCCAGCTCTTTCTTGGCCTGCTCGACATTCCAATCAACTACGACCTCAACACGCCCGAGATCATCAAAATCCTTTACGTCTTCTACATGATTTTTGCCTTTCTGCTCATGATCAACCTGCTCATCGCCTCTATGGGAGACACCCACTGGCGAGTGGCACAGGAGCACGACGAGCTGTGGCGCACGCAGGTCAAACACGCGCGCGCCCACGCGTGCACACACACACACACGCAGCGCACGCGTACACACGCTCGTGTAAAGTACAAAAGTCCTTCCCCTCCCATTATAGCTGCATTCTGATGGGAAAGTGCTGTTGGCGAGCACAAATAAAAGGTGTTGGTGGAGCGTGAAAGGGCGGCGCGCGGCCCCGCCTGCCCAGTACGGAGATTTTTACACTTCCCACCAGTTACGCATTCGAGGCTCAGTTGATCTCGAAGAGGGCCAGAAATTGTTCAGGTAATCGCCACTGATGTTCGCCATGGCCAGGGACCGTTGGGTTCGTAGCACAGTGTGTGAACCACTTGTACCGCCACTCCACCACAAGCTGCGTTTAACACGCACACACACGTGTGCATATGCATCAACAGTCTGCACGATATAACAAACACAATTTACAACGCGTGTACATTTCGAAAATCGTGCGCATTATTCAATCGAGAACTCAAGAGGCATAGAGCAAGCCTGAACAGTTACTCATGAATAGGTTAGTCTGAACAGTTGAGCCTGTATAAGTTAAAGTCTTGGACTGCTGCTTGAATATGGGGCGCCACGGTGACGAGATGTTAACTACCTCGCCTGGTATACATGAGGTCATGGTCTTAGATCTCGACCCTAACGCCAGCTTTATATTTGGAGCTTGCATGTTCTCCCGGTGGTCACGTGGATATTTCTCTAGGTCCTCCAGTTTTTGCCTCCACATTTAGAAACACGCGTTTAAAATATATAGCTGCTATAAATGTCCACACGATGACCTACTTCGTTGAGCTGTCATTTGTGATGACCAGGTCACTTCGGAAAAAGAGCTACGCAGCTCATTGGGGCCTTACCTGGTAAAATATAAAAATGTAAAAGTTTGTTAAGTTTAGGATGACGGTGCTTGGATGCTACACATGTGCAGTAGTGGGAGAGAGTTACAGACGGCTACCGGTGCAGTTACGGAGAGACTCCGCTCAGCCTGGTTCTGGGTGCGATGAGCAGATTGTTACACGTGCTCCTGAGGGCGCGGAGTGAGAATAGTGGAGAGGTATGGGGGGGGGAGACCTTGAAATAGAGCTCATATGGGGGAATTTGCTTTGGGTATAAGTGATGCAGAGGGGACTTGCATCAGCTATGCTTTCTTTCCCATCCGGAGGATTGGCTCATGTAAGGTTTTTTTTTCGGTACGACAATGACAACAGGTGGCGGCCAGCACGATCCTGCTGGAGAGGCGGATGCCTCGCGCTCTGTGGCCCAGAATCGGCTGGTTCGGAGGAGGCTACGACCTGGATAAGCGCTGGTTCCTCCGGTGCGATACCCTCACCACTCACCGGGTCCACCCCACTGCCACACACCGACGGCACCCGCGCACGCGCAATTTTCACCTGAACAATTAAATGTTTTGTCGTTTGCTGCTCCATCCCATCTTGCCGATCAGTGCCTAGCAGCTTCAACAGACCCAAATCGACTCCGATCCACGGCTCGCGGCGACCTCCCGCTGCGACCGCCGCGTGTAAACCTCGCGCGCGATACGGCCGGCGCAGTTTCGGGGGTCTCCGGCCCAAAGGCCTGGAACACTGCTACCGAGCTCACGTTCGAGATCCATCGCCGAGTCTGAGCCAATTCTGCAACGGACTCAAAACGGCGCTGTTGCTTCAAAGAGCCTACTTCAGTGTACGATCGGTGCGCATTCGCGATTTACTGGACTAGTCATGACCAATGTTCCGACATACTTCCGTGTCACGCCAAGTGCCGCGGCTGCTTCGTTCCGCGGAGTCTTTTTTGCGCACGAGTGCCATGGAGAGGAGCGTACGCGAAGAGCCAAAACAAAGCTGCCGTGGGCCTTCACCGGCCCGCGGCAGACGCACAAATCTGGCTCCGTGGCGGAGCTGACCGGTGTGCCGTCCGTTCACAGGATAGAAGAATGCAGCGACAACGCCATGCACAACATCAAGAGCTACACGAGCCGCAATCAAAAATCGAAGCCAAAGGGCGGCAAAGGCGCCGCGGAGGCGGAGGGGCCCGAGGAGGAGTATGGGAGCGACAACTACACGTACAGCCCCGCCAAGCAGGAGCCGCAGCAGCTGCAGCTGCTAATGGTGCCGCCCTCCATCTTCGCCGGCCGCTCGTCAGGCCGCGGCTGGCAGATCCTGCGAGAAACCGTGTTCCGCAACCGGCGCTCAAACTCGCAAACGTCGCAGGACCAGGCCCCCGAGGTCGTCTACCAGATCTGAATGCGGCCGCGCCTAACCCAGCGGCACGCGCCACAGTTTTGACGCAGGAGGGGGCTTTGTTCTTGTTTCTTCTCTCGACTTGGCAGATCTGTGGGTTCCAGTTTTGTGCCAAGGGGAATGAAGTGTGAGGTAATCGCACCGATTTTTTTACAAAAAAAAGCAATCCCACACTTGTAGTGCAAGGCGACGATTTCGACCGGACGGCTTTGGACCAATTCGATGGCCACTTCTAATTTAAATACCGTAGCTACTATTGTTAAATAAAATAGAACCCTTCCTGAGACCAGCTACAATTTTTCAAGTATTTCAGGCACGAGCCCACTCCCCCCCCCCCCCCCTGCTGATCACAAAACAAAGCAAGCGGCTTCCAGAATCAGCATCAGAATCTGTATTTATACTGAAAAAATCCGATGAGCTCTAAAGCTCTTTGTCCATAGACGTTCAGTAGAGGCGGGTAACTTTTGTGCCACGCGGCGCAGTGAACGCGCTGGGGGCCACGAGGCAGCGGAACCTCGCCAGGCGACGTCGCTCGGCGTTGCTGGCATTCAAGCAAAACGCCGGTCACGCTTAGCCCGTAGGATCGCTCGCTTGCTCGTACGCAGGCAATGAATTTGGCGCCTGCTGCATCCAACCAGCATCTCTTTTGCAATCGCCACTGAGTGGGCTCAAAAACTATTCCGGCCAGCGATCACTGAGCGAGGCGGTTGGAGCAGTTTTTGGTGCATCTCGCCATCTGAACCCGACAACAAACAAGATAAAGCTCCCAAAGTTCGATTGCCAGCCGTGGCTAATGTCAGTTGGTGGGTGGAATATCTGAACCCGGTCCTGAGCGCCAACACCCCCCCCCCCCAACACCGACAGGAATGGTGAAGCATGGTCAAATAATCCCTTGTGACTGATGCATTTAGGGGGGGGGGAGGCCTTGAGCCAGCGGTGGATAGAACATGACTGTACAATGTAATGTCACTGTATTATAAGGTGAAATGCCGACTTTTGTAACCAGGAACAAGAGGCTGTCTCTGCGATGGAGGCAGCTCGACGGCTTAAGGGGCGATGTAAACTCTCTGATGGGTTTGACAAGCCCCTCTGATGTTCCAGTGTTGTCGCTGCCAAGTGCAGGAGCATTGAGGTTTGGCCTGGCAGATGAAAGGCCTCCAAATAAATTCCTGCAATTCAAGAAAAATCCTGAATCAATGTGAAATTAACTCATCTGTACTGCGGGGCCCTGTCTGTACTGCGGGGCCGTCTGTAGTGCGGGCCCTGCCTGTACTGTGGGCCCTGTCTGTACTGTGGGGCCCTGCCTGTACTGTGGGCCCTGTCTGTACTGTGGGCCCTGTCTGTACTGTGGGCCCTGTCTGTACTGTGGGCCCTGTCTGTACTGCGGGGCCCTGTCTGTACTGCGGGGCCCTGTCTGTACTGTGGGCCCTGTCTGTACTGCGGGGCCCTGTCTGTACTGCGGGGCCCTGTCTGTACTGTGGGGCCCTGTCTGTACTGTGGGCCCTGTCTGTACTGTGGGCCCTGTCTGTACTGTGGGCCCTGTCTGTACTGCGGGGCCCTGTCTGTACTGTGGGCCCTGTCTGTACTGTGGGCCCTGTCTGTACTGCGGGCCCTGTCTGTACTGTGGGCCCTGTCTGTACTGTGGGGCCCTGCCTGTACTGTGGGGCCCTGTCTCTACTGTGGGCCCTGTCTGTACTGTGGGCCCTGTCTGTACTGTGGGGCCCTGTCTGTACTGTGGGCCCTGTCTGTACTGTGGGGCCTGCCTGTACTGCGGGCCCTGTCTGTACTGCGGGGCCCTGTCTGTACTGTGGGGCCCTGTCTGTACTGTGGGGCCCTGTCTGTACTGTGCTGTACTGTGGGGCCCTGCCTGTACTGTGGGCCCTGTCTGTACTGCGGGGCCCTGTCTGTACTGTGGGCCCTGTCTGTACTGTGGGGCCCTGTCTCTACTGTGGGCCCTGTCTGTACTGCGGGGCCGTCTGTAGTGCGGGGCCCTGTCTGTACTGTGGGGCCCTGTCTGTACTGTGGGCCCTGTCTGTACTGTGGGTCCTGTCTATACTGTGGGCCCTGTCTGTACTGTGGGCCCTGTCTGTACTGTGGGCCCTGTCTGTACTGCGGGCCCTGTCTGTACTGTGGGCCCTGTCTGTCCTGCGGGCCCTGTCTGTACTGTGGGTCCTGTCTGTACTGTGGGCCCTGTCTGTACTGCGGGCCCTGTCTGTACTGTGGGCCCTGTCTGTACTGTGGGGCCTGTCTGTACTGTGGGTCCTGTCTGTACTGTGGGCCCTGTCTGTACTGCGGGCCCTGTCTGTACTGTGGGCCCTGTCTGTACTGTGGGCCCTGTCTGTACTGTGGGCCCTGTCTGTACTGTGGGGCCCTGTCTGTACTGCGGGGCCGTCTGTAGTGCGGGGCCCTGTCTGTACTGTGGGCCCTGTCTGTAGTGCGGGCCCTGTCTGTACTGCGGGCCCTGTCTGTAGTGCGGGGCCTGTCTGTACTGTGGGCCCTGTCTGTACTGCGGGGCCTGTCTGTACTGTGGGCCCTGTCTGTACTGCGGGGCCTGTCTGTAATGTGGGGCCCTGTCTGTACTGCGGGGCCTGTCTGTACTGCGGGCCCTGTCTGTACTGTGGGCCCTGTCTGTACTGTGGGGCCCTGTCTGTACTGCGGGGCCCTGTCTGTACTGCGGGGTCCTGTCTCCACTGTGGGGCCCTGTCTGTACTGCGGGGCCCTGTCTGTACTGTGATGACAAACAACCTATTGCAATTAAAGGTAATCCCTTTAATCAATGCTGTGATCCACATTACACGCATCTATGGCCTGCGAGCACGAGAGACTGAGATTTCCAGGATGTGTTGTATACTCTATCCACGTGTTATCAATGGTGCTGTACCGACAAGTGTGTTTGTCGAATTGCGCGTACACACGCTGTGTGCCTGACATCTTTAGGAAAAAAATAAAGTTGTTTTAAAAAGGCCCCCGAGCGAGTCCTTGGCTTCAACTTCATCTCGAGATGACATCTGGTACACAGGAGGGCGTGGGTTCCATCCAGACCCGACGAGTTCGCGTGTGTCTTCTCTCTCTCACCGTGGTAGTCGCATTGATTTTTGTCACAGATAAATAAAAAAAATACGGATAATTATTTTTTTTTATATTAAACGATAAAAACGTGTTATGCATAATGGAGGTTTTTGGGTTACATTGCGTAAATATAAATGTGTCGTTAAACCCGCCACCACCCGACAGCCAATTAGTAAGGTTTGTGTTGCATACTCGAGATGAAGGACGCGGGCAGGTGCTCCAAATCGAGGGCAAGCACATTTATTTATTGTGGTTCATATGAATCTTGGGAAGAACAGCACCGTCACTCTGTAAAATGCAACAGCGCGTGTTACACACAGCAAATCTTCCGAGACGCCATTAACCATGTGGCTGGTTTACACGTGCCTGCCAGCCACCTACAGGCCCGACTCAGACATTACATGCTGCTGTACACACATGCATTGATGCATTGCACAACACATCAGGACTTTCACAGAACCACACTTTACTCCCTTGCTGCACAAGGACACACTTAAAAGAGTGATCCATTCCTAATGTGCCACATTTGTCACATCGTTTTGTTTACCAATTGACTGTGTCGGGTGGTGGAGGGTTAAACGACGCATTTATATGTATGCAATGTAACCTAAAAAGCTCTATTATGGATAATATTGGTGGCGAAAGCCTACGTGTTAAATAAAAAAAGCATGTTATTGTGTACGTATGTAGAATGGGAGTGTAGACACAGAATGTTTGTGTTTTTAAGATTCTTAAAGTAATAGAGTCGTGAGTTACAAGCAGCTAATGGTAGAAGCTCGCATTAGCAGGATTACATCAAAGTACATTTACTGTATATGAATTTTTCACAAACACGGTTACTTCACAACCTGGATACGCAGCTCAAAGATAACCCAGCGTTAATTATATTTGGCTTCCCATGAAGTTGCACTTGTTTTTTTATCAGACTGAAAATCTGCTTATATTCCAAGCAGTGACTTACAAACATTGCTCAAAGCCACTCACTGCAACTCCTTTAACTGTACAACAACAGCAGCAGCCAGCTGCCACGAAATAACGGCGACGTCACCGCAGCACTTGTGCCAGGCTAGGTGCGCTTTGAGGCCACGTGAAGCGTCGAAGGCTCGCTTGAGAGGTCACAGGGCAGACCCAGATGTCGTGGGCTAGCTGGCCAGAGATGATTAACAGGTGCACCACCTGTACCAATTAGTGTCAACTCGCTGCGTTTTTGCCGCCAGGCCAAATTGTCAGCCACACTGCCACTCGCACCCACCTGCACCCCATCACCCACTCCCATGGCCCCATTTAATTTTGCCCTTTGAACATTGAGCCACATTCCAGCGATTCTACGATGACTACGACCTCTCTCAATGACAAGCCATCCTGCCGAATTCCGACGACTGCCTATATGAATGAATGATGCCGTAAAACACTTCCTGAATTAATAACACCGTAAAATATCCGTGAAATTTCAGTCCCCTCCAAAAGAGCCACATGTCCACGGCACGTTTTTTTTATTTCCAAAAGCGTTTAAGATATCGGTGGAATGATTATAAAAAAAAATAATCCGTAAAATTGTGGTGACGTTTTTTGTTTGGGTTCCTTTTTGTTTTGGTTCAAAGATCATTTAGGGTCATACATCGTTATTCGTCAAACCCATGAGGGGTCCAATGTTTCTTTCAGAATGAGCCCTTTCTCGGCTGCACGAAGGAAACCAAGACGCCCAGGATCAGCGGGACTGGACCGGTTCTTTGAATGAAATCTTGAATTGGCACGCGAGACGATGGCGATGACGAGTCTGTGCAGAGCGAGTGGTGAAAGCTGGGAGCATAGACAGAGCAGTATAACAACGATGTATGTCGCTTTATTATGAACGTATCGGCGGTACACCGGTGGTGTGCGGTATATAAAAAGCTAAAACATTTTTTAAAATAATTTATTATCCCGCGATTCGCAAAACCCCGGTGAGAAAATCTTGCGGGGTGGTGCTGGTTCGTCAAAATCAGTTTTCGTGATGTCTAAGCAGTCGGAAAACGAACGTCAGTTAAAATTTAGATTATTATTTTAGACTGTTTCATGGGGACCGGTATGTGTGTTATGCTGCACCGGTGTACCGCCAAAACGTCTCATTTCCCCTCAGCAGCCCACCGGCAACTCTGTTGTATGCACGGGTAGTTGCCAATCGAAATAATATCGAGGCTTAAGCCTGCTCAAGATGTGCAGAGGCTGCGTGCGCGCCAGGCGATTTGGTCAGAGGTCACAGAGAGGTGAATGGAGCGCGCTATTTATTTGACTCTTTAGAAAAGCCCAAACACCACACGCCCGCACGCGATTACACCCAAACAATAAATTCCAGCTTCGTGCAGGAGAGTCGCTTTGACAATCAACCGCAGCAGCTGCGAACCGCCAAGAGCGAGCACAAGTGATGATGATGGTGGCGTGGATTTTTACACGCTTTTATTTAACTCACTCTGTCTGTTGTTGTCGTTGTATCCTCAAATCTTGTAACTCAATTTTAACCCACTTCCCAATGTGGTATCGACTCCAAACTTGGTATAATTATGTCATACTGATGACAATACTATATTCTATCAAAACAAATATAAAACACATTTGAAAACATTATTTTTTATATGTTATGTTTCAGCTTGGCTCTAATTGCCCATGGTAAACTGACGTTGGCTGTAATTGGCCACGGTCCCTTACGTTATGGCAAGTCTTGGGGCCAGTTCCTGGAGTCATGGAGTTCTTCCATTACTAGTACGGTACATTTCATTAACGCGTGTTCATAAATGACGTCACGCGATTTTTGACGATTTTTGACCCCCCCCCCCTCCCGTTGTCATTGTAGTGCGTATTTAATGTGGCGCTGCACTCTGATGTTGTAGGAGAAAACGTTTATACTGGTAGGAACGAAGTGGACCAGCCTACAATAGATTATTTCGTCCGTCCGTCCGTCCGATGTCCGATTATGTGTAGCAACATCGCACCCTACTGAAAACATTTGGTATGACCCTACAAAAACCTTTACACTCTGTGAGGCTTTCCTGGCTAAACAAGTGTAACATTCCCTCATAATTCCCTCAGATAGCTTTTAATTAAAACATTTAAATTAATGAGGCTTTCCTGGCTAAACACGTGTAACATTCCCTTATAATTCCCTGAGATAGCTTTTAATTAAAACTTTGAAATTAAATAAAAAAACTCACAGCGCCCTAAAGCCTACAGCTAGGCCTAAAGCCTAGAACTAGGCCTCACAGTCTCCCTTCGTATCGTACCCCCGCGTGTATGAAAGGGAGTTAATGTTTAACAATGTTACATTCCCTGATGTTTTAAAATAGAAACATTTACATTTAAAGCTTTTACATTAATAATTAAAACATTTAAATTATACATTAATAATTAAAACATTTAAATTAAAAATTAACTCACAGCGACCTAAAGCCTACAGCTAGGCCTAAAGCCTAGAACTAGGCCACAAACTCTCCCTTCGTATCGTACCCCCGCGTGTGTGAAAGGGAGTTAATGTTTCACAATGTTACATTCCCTGATTTTTTTTAATAGAAACATTTAAATTTCAAGCTTTTACATTAATAATTAAAACATTTAAATTAAAAATTAACTCACAGCAACCTAAAGCCTACAGCTAGGCCTAAAGCCTAGAACTAGGCCTCAAAGTCTCCCTTCGGATTGTCCGATTAGGTGTAGCAACATCGCCCCCTACTGCACACACTTGGCAGGACCCTACAAAAACCTTTAGACTCAGTGGGGCTTTCCTGGCTAAACAAGTGTAATAATACATTATGTTTATATTCTTTGGTTATTCGTTCCTACCAGCCCACCCCGCAGGGTCTTGTTTAAAACGTCTATTTAATGACGTAGAACGTGTTGTCTATATCTATTAAAAGTTGCGCATTTTGATGTGACGTAACATTTCTCAACCCCCCCCCCCCCCCGCTTGCCACACATCGTCACAAATGTCTGAACCCCCCCCCCCTCCCTAGTTGCGTGACGTCATTTATGGACGGCCCCTAGTAACGAATTGGCATGTTCTGTTCACGGGACAAACCTTACTAATTGGCTGTGTCGGGTGGTAGCGGATTTACCGACACATTTATACAAGGCCGTAATTATAATATATATTCAAATATGCTCAAAATGTCCCCCCCCCCCCAATATATTTCGATAAAAATATTTTCAAATAATAATAATTGCTATGCTATGTAAATAAAAATAAAAATTTCCTAAACCTTGGCCACAATAGCTGGACTTGTCTTCATATACATCAATGCATAGATTTCTATCTTAACTTTGGAGCTTTCGTGACTGCAGGAATTATTCTTTGGTTCTTTCGATAAAGTCACGTATAAAGAAAATATATTAAATTAAATAATAATAGCATACGACGTTTCGATTGCAACACAAGCAATCATCATCAGGTATAATGATATAGCGACATAAAATCTAACCAGAAAAAATAATAGACAGACATATAAGCAGACAGATATCACCAAGATACACAGAGCGGGCAACACAGGTACAGAGAGGGGTGATCGTCTCTGTGGGGTGGCCTTACATAGATAGAGGGGGGGCGGAGGCAGCGAGAGGGAGGGGTTAGAGACAAAATTTACATGTCAATGAGTACAAAAAGGAGTGAGCAGGCTTAGGGGGAGAAAGAGACACACTAAAATTAAATAACCTAGCAAAGTATCGAAATGTTATGTAAAACGACTCAGAGAGTCGGTCAACACACAATTAACGCATAGCCTGGTCGATTACGTATTTCAAAGATTGCTAAGTTAGAATTTAAGTGTGAAAATTTCAAAGAAAGACAAAACATAAAAACAAGAGGGACGGAGACACACAGACAGAGCAGAACCTAAGAACGACAATAAACGAGTGTAGACAGAAAAAAATACACTAAATAAACAGGCAGAGAGAGAGAATAAAAAAACCTCTCTCTGGGTGTTTTATTCTCTCTCTCTCTCTGCCTGTTTATTTAGTGTAATTTACACTATCAGACATTATTGTAAAAAATAAGTCCATCCCATGTGTTAGTGAAATTTTTATTATTTTAGGCAGATTTAGATATTTTTCTGGGTTGGGACCCACAGCCACCCTGGAAGATTCGGTCTCCCCCAATGTTGACTCTATGGCTACGTACGGCCTTGCATTTGTAGAGGTGTAATTGTGCATGGCCACGGATGTTGAGGTGTAATTGTGCATGGCCACGGATGGCTAACAAACACAAGGGGCGGGGTTACGGCCGTACACAGGGGAGGTGCTCGCACCGACGTCCGCACCTGCATCCCCCACGGGCCCCTCCCGGGGGCCGAGCCCTATAAAAGGTGGTGAGCCGGAGGGCTCGAGGTCGGAGCTCAGCTTTAACCAGAGAAGAAGGAAGACCTGCTAGAATAGGCCCCAGAGCTCCCCTGGCTCGCTGTCCTTATAAGGGCCGACCAGGGCAAGCCGGTGGCGTGGCCCCGAGAGCCCAGACCGACGAGCATGTCTGGAGACTCAGGGTGCCGGGATCCCAGCTTGACCAGGGCTGGGATAGATAGCCTCCCCTAGCTCCGTAGTGGAGGACTTGGGCATAGGTTAGCGGGGTTAGCTGTTGTGTATCCCTGTAGCCCAGTGACCCGTAATTACTGTGTATGCACAAGTTGGTGTAATAAACAAGTGTGCCTCCGATCCTGTCGTCAAGCCTCCTACATACTTACTACATCTGGCGTCAGAAGTAAAACGTTCAACGATGGACACACGAGGGACGACACGTACCAGGGAGTCGGAGATAGAAGATGCCACGGCCGAATCACCACCAGAGATGGCCGGGGTCAGATCAGAGCAGCCAGGGCCGAGTACGCCCGCGCTGCTACGACAGGAAGGAGGGGATGCGTCGGCCGAAGGACTCCGGCTGGCTCACTCCCGCCTGGCGGAGTTGCTCTACGCCGCGGCCGCCGCGTTGGAGGAGATCACGCGGCTGGGGGCTGGAGGGGCTGCGCGGGACGGCGACAGCAGCCGACGCGCGGCAACGTTTCCCGCCACCCCGACGCGGCTCGCGGTTAAATTTCCCGCCATCACTACAGTGCGAGCAGAGGGCGGGGCCGGCCCGCGTCAGGTGACTGCTGAGCGCCAAGCACAAGCCGTGACATCATCAACACCGGCCAGCACGTCAACATCAGAGCGACCGGCGATGCCATGCTCGCAGCCCGCCCACACTGTATCATCTGCTGGGAGCGACGGAGAGCGATCTGCAGCCACGGACGTCGCGTTACAGCAGCGTCTGCCGCCTCTCAAAGAATTCGTGGGCGCGGACGGAGACTGGGGCGGCTTCAAGAGGCGGTTCATCGCTCATCAAGAGATGGCGAACTGGTCGGACGCCGAGGCTCTACGCGCGCTGCCGGCGATGCTGGACAACGACGCCCTGGCTACCCTCACCTCGGCACCTAAGGAAAAGCGCGCCACTCTGCACCTGGCGCTGCAGCTGCTGTCAGCCGTCTATGGGCCGCCTTCGGACTGCAGGCAGCTGTTCCACGATCGGCATCGGGGCGCCAACGAATCGCCCCTGGCCTTCCGGACGGCTCTCCTGGCCCTGGCGAAGGCTGCTTTTCCACGGATGGACGAGGAAGGAGTGGATGCCATGGTGGCTGAGAAGCTGCTGCTACTCGCTGATGAGCTGGACGTCAACGTCCTGGCTCAAGACGACGCAGAGATGTCGTCCCTGCTGGTCGCGCGCCACATCCACGGGGGCTTGCGGTCCCTACATCGAAAGGCGGCCAAGGGGGCGGCCGGCCATGCCATGGCGGCCACCGCCCTCCCATCGGAGGAGGTCTGCGGGGTGGAGCGGCGAGGGGAATGGAGATCGGCGGCACCACAGGCTCGGAATGGACCGAGCCGCCAGGAGCAGCCCAGGCCATCTGGGGCGCTCACACGCTGCTACAACTGTGGCCTACAAGGCCACGTTGCGTCAGGATGCCGGGCTCCCCGTCAGCGCGGGGCGACACCTCGTCAGGACGCCACGCCGTCTCCTCCCAAGCTCCAGCAGAGAAATATGGCGAGTCGTGGCATCTCACACGTTTGGCCCATGCACACATCCGACACACACTCGCGCGCTCAACTAAACAGGGCTCGAAAATCGCCGTCCGTCGCGCGCGATTGTTCTGAAATGCGGCGAGCGCTCCAACCGGGTCAGTGGTCGGAGCTCGCCCATCGTGTCGTTGCTGCGTCGGCGGGATCATCGGTTGTGGTCGGTCATATTGATGGGGTAGAGGTGCGGATTTTAATTGACACAGGGGCATCGGCGACCATTATATCTGATTTGATTTATAACATCCTTCCCGTTCAAAGTCGTCCCTTGCTCCCTGTTGACGTGCCATGCTATGCTGCTAACGGGGGCTCGCTGGGCATTATTGGGCAAATCCGCGCCAAAATTTGCATTGGAGACATTAAATTATCCGGGCCTGTTTTGGTTTCCTCCTCACTCGCGGTTCCGTGCCTGTTGGGGACGGATTTCTTGGCCAAAATGCCCATCCGTATCCTGATTGACCAGGGGTGCATCGAGCTCCCATCGGGCCGACGTGTTACATTTTTGTCTTCCCCCACCACGGAGCGTCGGGCGTTTGCCACCGTGCAGGCGCTCGTGACAAAAACTGTGCGCGTACTTCCGGGGGCTCAGATGCTCGTCCCTCTTAGGTTGCGTCGGCCGTTTGCTGAAGGGGTTGCGGATCGGGGGGTCTTGTTGGGACCATCTCGAGCCGGGGTCAATGGACCCGATTTGCTAGCGGCTCAGACCATGGTGAGAGGGGATGGGGACCCCTTCATTGCAGTCCTTAATGTAGGATCGCGAACGGCCGTGGTTCCTCAAGGGACCGTGCTTGCACACGCAACGCCGGTACCCTATGAGAAACCCCTCGTGGGTCAGGTAACCACCGATCCTCCGTCGCGACCGCATTCGGACTGTGATGACGGATGGCTGGATGCGCTTTGCGCGGGATCAGTAGACCTGTCCGACTCGCAGCGCGCGCAGCTGCGAGTTCTCCTGAGCGAATTTGCTGACGTTTTTAGCAAACACAAATTTGATATTGGTTGTACTAAATTGCTGCGACACCATATTGACACGGGTGACAGCGCGCCAATCCGCCAAAATCCCTTTCGGTTGAGTCCCGCCGAAAAGGATCATGTCAAATCGGCTGTTGATGACATGCTAGCCGCCGATATCATTTCCCCTTCCAACAGCCCGTGGAGTGCGCCGATCGTTTTGGTGAAAAAACACGACGGCTCACTGCGGTTTTGTGTCGACTTTCGGCGTTTGAACAAAATTTCTGTGGCAGATGCGTACCCGCTTCCTCGAATGGATGAGTCGCTCGATGCCTTGGCGGGGGCGCGATTCTTTTCCACCCTCCATTTACTATCTGGATTCTGGCAGCTTCCTCTGGATGACGAATCAAAACCTAAGACTGCTTTTCGTACACCGCAAGGTCTCTTCCAATTTAACCGGTTGCCGATGGGTTTACATTCTGCGCCGGCAACTTTTCAGCGGTTAATGGAACTGGTCTTGGCAGGCTTGCAATGGGATTCGTGTTTAATTTACTTGGACGATGTCATCGTCTTTAGCAAATCCTTCGAGGAACACCTCCAGAGGTTGCGTGCTGTTTTTCTCAAAATGCGGGCTGCCAATTTGAAATTTAAACCGCAGAAGTGCCATTTGCTCCGCGAATCGGTGCGGTATTTGGGTCACATTGTTGGGCGCTCGGGGATATCCACTGATCCCGCCAAAACAGAATGCGTCAGCTCCTGGCCGACTCCCACCTCGGTGGGAGAGGTCAGGAGTTTCATTGGGTTCGCGTCGTATTATCGACGGTTTGTGGCTGACTTCGCTACGATCGCGAAACCATTGCATGCCTTGACGTCCAAGGGAGTCAGGTTTCATTGGGGGCCGGAGGAGGAAGCTGCTTTTCGCGCCCTCCGGAATGCCCTGGTGGGGGCTCCGCCGTTGAATTACCCCGATTTCTCACAACCCTTCTTGCTCGATACAGATGCAAGTAACACGGGCATCGGGGGCGTGCTGTCCCAGCTCATTGGGGGCGTAGAGCATGTGGTGGCTTACGGTAGTCGGGTACTGTCTCCAGCCGAACAACGGTACTGCGTTACCCGTCGGGAATTATTGGCAATTGTTTATTTCATTCAGCAGTACCGCCCGTATCTGTACGGTTGGCGTTTCACCGTCCGTACAGATCATGCGGCCCTACAGTACGCCCTGCGGGTTCAACAACCATCGGGCCAGTTGTCTCGATGGTTGGAGATTCTCCAAGACTATGACTTTGTCACCACATATCGTAAGGGCGTCCGCCACACGAACGCTGACGCCCTGTCGCGGTTGCCACCCACTTCGGAGTGCGCTTGCCTCTTGGGTTCGGGGCGTTGTAGGCCCCCGAACGTCACCACCGATTCAGTCCTCGTGGCCGCCACCGATGCGCCTTTGGCTTCGGGTCCTATCGAGCAAGAAGGGAGGGATTCGTTGCTGGGGTTGTCGGTCGCGGAATGGGGACGCCTCCAAATGGAGGGCACTTCCCTCCTCGCTCTGCGCCGTCGCGCCGGGGGGGTTGGTCAGGGAGTGGCGAACGTTGACTCGTGGGGGTTGTTCCAGGGTCTTTTAATGAATGCACTGGGACGGAAAAACCCGCCGCCAGCGGCTCGTGGTGCCTGCAGCATTAAGGGGTAAGGTGGTATGGGCTGTTCATGAGCGGCTTCTGCACTTGGGGGTTCACAAGACCTTTGCCACGCTCCAGCTCGATTTCTTCTGGCCGGGCATGGCAAAGGACGTGGGGGATCTCCTGGGGTCGTGCACGCAATGCGCGCAGCGGAAGCCACCTGCTAGGGGGTCCAACCCTCCGCTGCAGTCCATAAAGGTTTCCCGGGTTAACGAGCTCGTTGCTCTAGACATACTCGGCCCATTTCCCGCTACACCCAGGGGGAATAGGTATTTATTGACAGGGGTCGAGTACTTCACGAGATGGCCTATGGCCTGGCCCCTGGCCAACCAGTCGGCAGCAGCCATCGCGGAGGCCTTTGTCCAGGGCTATGTCCTTGACAAGGGTGCTCCGGAACGGCTGCTTACTGACCAGGGTAAGAATTTTTCGGGAAAACTCCTCCGCGAGGTGTGCGACCTCTTGGGTACGGAGAAAATTCGGACCTCCCCGTATCACCCACAAACTGACGGGATGGTGGAACGGCTGCATCGGACCATCACGTCTATGCTGTCCCAGCAGGTGTCAGTATCCCAGACAGATTGGGACCTTCGCATAGCCGGTGTGTTGCAGGCCTACAGGATGGCTCCCCATGCGGCCACCGGATTTTCCCCTTTCTTTTTAATGTATGGACGCGAGGCTAACCCCCCTGTAACGACCCAGCTGAAGCTCTCGGCGCCCCAGGCGAAGTCTAACTTGTCCGAACACGTTAAATTTAACATCAGCAAATTGTCTGAGGCGCGGGAAGCGGCCGTGAAAAATTCTGAACTCCGCCAGAGGGCGAACGAGAGGCTTCGGCTGGGGCGGGTACATGTGTTCAAATGGAAACTAGGGGACAGGGCATGGTTGCACTGTCCCCAGGTGCCGCTGGCAACCTCGTCAAAATTGGTACGGCCGTGGCGGGGGCCAGTGGAGGTCGTACAGGTCTTGCGGCCGCAATGTGTTCGCGTCAAATGGGGGAGGCGTCGGTGGTACGTGCACCCCTCAAGGTTGAAACCGTTCATCGCGTCGCCCCGTGGTTCACACACACACACGCATGGCCAAACGTGTGAGGGTTCCGCCGACTCCCCGACGTCGCTGCTCTCGCCTAACCTGACATCAACTGTTCCGTCTCCAGGTGCAACAGGAGTGACGGGTCCACGCCCGCCAACCCCTCCCGGAGGGGTCGGGGGTCACTCGGCAGCGACGCCAGACTCTCTTGCACCCGGATCGTCAACAACCGCCACTGAGCGTGCCGGGATGGGCCCTTGTGACGGGCCCGCCGCGAGAACGCGCGCCAAAACGCGCAGACTATTGTGAGGTCGGTCGTTGGGGGGCCTTGCGGACAGTGGGGGGGGGTGGCGTCCGGAGTGCGTGTATATATGTCGGTTTTGGGGTATTTATTCGGGGGGGTGCGTCGGGTTATTTTTTTCTCTTCCTGTTGTTGTTCTTGTTATGGTTCTCTTTGTTTTTGTTAAAATTACGCGAGGCACACACACGGTTTTCGGGTGAGATGCACCTTTATTCTAAATTTTTTTGCAGCCGGGGACGGCTGCGAGCTGTACAGGGGGGGGTGATGTAGAGGTGTAATTGTGCATGGCCACGGATGTTGAGGTGTAATTGTGCATGGCCACGGATGGCTAACAAACACAAGGGGCGGGGTTACGGCCGTACACAGGGGAGGTGCTCGCACCGACGTCCGCACCTGCATCCCCCACGGGCCCCTCCCGGGGGGCAAGCCCTATAAAAGGTGGTGAGCCGGAGGGCTCGAGGTCGGAGCTCAGCTTTAACCAGAGAAGAAGGAAGACCTGCTAGAATAGGCCCCAGAGCTCCCCTGGCTCGCTGTCCTTATAAGGGCCGACCAGGGCAAGCCGGTGGCGTGGCCCCGAGAGCCCAGACCGACGAGCAGGTCTGGAGACTCAGGGTGCCGGGATCCCAGCTTGACCAGGGCTGGGATAGATAGCCTCCCCTAGCTCCGTAGTGGAGGACTTGAGCATAGGTTAGCGGGGTTAGCTGTTGTGTATCCCTGTAGCCCAGTGACCCGTAATTACTGTGTATGCACAAGTTGGTGTAATAAACAAGTGTGCCTCCGATCCTGTCGTCAAGCCTCCTACATACTTACTACACATTTATATTTAGGCAATCTAACCCAAAACAATTATATTATGGATAATATTGTTCGCGAAAGCCTGCTACGTGTTACGCCAAAACTGTTTATGATGTCTCGCTCACACCACGTCAGTGAAGATTGTTGTTTGTCCGCACTTCACACTGGCTGGGGTTTTGGTTAGTTAGGTGGTGCTGGTAGGGGTGGCGGAATCGGACGGGAAAAGGCAGTAGAGAAAAGAGATAGGACCTGAAGGCAGTGCGAAAAAAGGAAAGCAAAGGGGAGAGGCGGATGTGGAGAGGGAGTTTGTTCCAGTGGAAGGGGGCAAGCATAGAGAAGGAGCGAAAGCGAGATTGTGCGCAGGGTGGAGGAGGGACAGCAAGAAGATGGGCAGCTTTTGACCGGAGCAGGCGTGATGGGACATAAAAGGAAATGAGAGACGAGAGGTAAGCTTTGAAAACTAAGGTGAGCAATTTAAAGAGGCAGCGGTGATAGATAGGAAGTCGGTGAAGTTGTTGAAGGAGGGGGGAGCAATGAGAGGTGAAGGAGAGGTGCAAGACGGCGGGGTGCGTGCAGCCGAGTTTTCAATTTGTAGTAGAGGGGCGATGGCGAGGGCGTAGGCAGGGAGACCGACCAGGAGCGAGTTGCAATAATCCAGATGAACGACGACTAAGGGGAGTTTGGCAGCGGTGATGAGGGAGGCAAATTTTCTTGACGTTGAAAAGATGGAAGCGGCAACGTGCGAGTGGCGTTGACGATGTGGAATGTGAAGAAAATTGAGGAATCAAAGGTGATGCCAAGAATTTGGACGGAAACGATCGGAGTGAGACTGAGCGGGGGTATAGATATGGAGAGGACCGTGGTTTTAGAAGGCTTAAGGGAAAGGAAATGTTGTGTCATACACGCTTGGATGGCTGTTAGGCAGGTTGAGATGTCAGCAAGGTCACGGGTAAGAGCCTGAAAAAACTAGAAGATTTGAGTTTTGTTGGTGAATTTGCGATATGAGAGGGTGAAAGAAGTAAGGATGGGCTCGAGGGGGGACGTGTAGAGGGACACCAGTAGCGGATCAAGTAAAGAACCCTGGGAGATACCAACTGGGAGGGGGAGGAAGAACCGTGGTTAAAAGAGATAGTGGGAATTTATAGTGGCTAAATCATCTAAACGCATGTTTCTTGTGGAGGGCAAAACCGGAAGGCCTGGAGAAAGGTTCATGTGACCTACGAGGAGAGATCACGTGAACTTCAAATATACAGGCATCATGGTTGGTATCGAACCCACAACCTCCCGCATACCGGGCGAGGGAGATAACATCTCGCCACCAAAATCACCCTCATAACTGAGGTGTGATCCTTTCCACGTGTATTGACAGTGGAGTCAACCTCCGGTGTGAGTGGACTAGTGGCCACGGCAGGTAATGACAGGGGAGTCAATCTACGGTGTGAGTGAACTAGTGGCCACAGGAGGTAATGACCAGGGAGACAGCTTGCAGTACGAGTGGACTGATGGCTGCGGGAACGATCGAGAATAGGAGCGTGGCCAGATGATGGAAGAGGACAGTGGAGTTTGCTGGTAAAGCGAGCATCTAGAACCAGCGAGAAGGTTCAGGAATGGGGGCGTGGCCTCGAGCCGTATATAAGGAAGATGCACGGGAGACTCGGGACTGTTGCAGTGGATCTCTGCCTGTTCGTGTGTGAGCACGTGGCTCCTTAATACAAGTAACCATCTCAAGACAAGTGCTTCCAAGTCGTCATTACACACGTATTGCTATATTCAGCATCTCTTATAGAGAGTCCCATCCCAATGGCTCATATTGCCCCACCAACTATTGTTTCCTTCCCATTTCCTTCGCCATATCTTCGACAAACCCTCTTAGAATTTGTCCCGCATATGCCACCTTCCTACTCCAGTATAAGCTAACATTGGCTACCATCAGTTTAAATTAGAGAAATTCAGGTCGATCACATGCAGAGGTGACCTCACAAGGCACACAAAACTGCAAGATCAGCAGGATTTTGACAATCAGAATCAGTATATGGCGGTTGCAAATTTCCACGTGATGAATCACTTCGTTGGACTGTCATTTGTGTTAGCCAGGTCGCTTCTTTAAAATATCTACACAGCTCAGTGGGACATTACCTGGTAAAATAAAACATAAACATCGTTTAGTTTAGCATCGAGGGGTTATTTTATATGACCGCCCCCTCTCCCTGTCTTCTTAGGGTCCCTATGCCCATGGATGCTACAGGCGATGACAGCTCTTGGGTGGGTGAAGTGTAAATGCTTACCCCGAGCTCTCAATACTCTGATATTGCACTGTGTTTGAGTTGTACGCCTTCTGGTGTCATCTGGTCCAACACCAATGGGGACTAGTACTCTAAAGAAAGCCGTCTCGGTTGTGGACCAATGAACTTCAAGGACAGTGCATATTTGTATCATTATCAGAGTTGCTTCTTTTTGTTTGCTTTTTTGACTACTTGTGTTGTGGTTATTGCAAACATGATGCCTTGAATAAAGGTGTCAGTTTTGTACCAGTTTAAAAGGGTAAAAACCTACGACTATGGGTGAAGTGGATTTTAGGCAGTGGCCGTGAAGCAAAGACGAGAGCGGCAGCTTTCATGCGCGACCTGAAGGAAGCCATCTACGTGCTCTCGTGAGAGCACTTCTTTCAGCGCTCCGATAGAATTCTCGATGAAAGACAAAAGCAGTGTCTGATTCTGCGGTGTCACCAAATTCACGGCCCTCATCGCTGTCGAGTCCGTGATGATAGTGGTAGCAGTGCGGCTGATGTGACCTGTGGAATGCGCCTCACAAAGTGCAAACTGTTATTCAAGCAGAGCCAGCACATTCTGAAACATCGCTCAAGACTGCTGAGTCACGAGACGCTGACGCCGTAAAGTTTGTAGTGACCCAACGTGATCTATGAGTGCCGCCACTTCCGATGTCAGCCCGAGTGCGGCCACAGAGCAGATGTCTGGCTTCTCTAACGCACTTTTTATTTTAAAAGTGAAAATGTATCCATAATAGAGGCTTTTTGGGTTAGATCGCGTACATATAAATGTGTCATTAAACCCGCCACCACCTGACACAGCCAATAAGTGTAGTGACATTGAATGAGTCACTGTAGCGCGTGCCACTGGGAGATTGGTAGACAATAGAATTAGGGGTAACAGCCCGTTCTACCAGTTGGACTTGTGGGCAAGGCACGGAGCCTTCTGGATGATCCAGAGGGTGCGGGACAGAGGGCAGAGCCTGGCCACGCTGGGCAGGATAAAAGGCGAGCTCCGACTCAGTCGGGGCTGCTGCGATCTGGAGTGGAACTCGCTGTGCCGTCGTCGTTGTGATCTTCGTCCTCTTCAAGCTGTGGGTCTGGCAGCATGTTGGCTGTCCCGACCTGGTATGTGGCCCGAATAAAAGAGAGAGCGAGTACCTCCTACTAGTGTCTGTGAATTAGTACACTACACTAGTACAGCACTAACCGGTTGTGCGTTGGAGAGTAAACCCACTACAACATTTGAGTACCGTGACGTTTTTTCCGGTAATTACAACAACAACCACAACAACAACAACAACCACAACAACAACAATCAGCATCATCAGGTGAGAGCCAGATATTTGTGGAGTGTGCGCCATACATGCCACACACCCTGGCGGTATCGCTGCAATCCGTACAGCGTCTACTGCTGCCTTGGATTGCTTTGAAGGACCTCAACGTTCAATTGTGACATCAATACAAACTGTTGCTTCATACACCCTCCCTCCTCCCGCATGACATACGAAACAAAAGTAAATTAATCACAGCAATGACAAGCATGATGACAATACCATAGGCCCCGTGTGAACTGCACCCTGGGCTCTGACGTGGAGGAATCACTTGAGTACATCACATGCTGGCGGTGCCGACCTGGACAGATCCAGATCAATCTGGTGGTGCCAACCAGCATTGATAGCACGGTCACAACCCCGGGGATAAGAATGCACACACATACACCTCTCTCACGCACGTCAACACATGCTCATCACGCACCTCTTGAGCGCACACACACGCACATCACTCACGTAAAAAAAACACTCACTACTAACACACAAAATACAAATATCCCCCGTATAGTCTTAACAGACTATTGGGGCAAGTACTGGCCATGAGCACCTACGAAGGCTGGAACGGCACACGAAGGGTGGGTGGCCAACACCATGCCCGGCCGCCTTTGTCTCCCCAGTGGCGATGTTTATACATCGCAACAGGTACTCATTTGAGGCGGAGTCGACCTAGGGGAGGCCCAGGACCAGTTCAGATAATCATCACTGGTGTTGGCCGTAAGCGGGAATTGAACTCGGGTGGCCGGGTTTGTAGCGTAGCGCGCTAACCGCTACACTACACATACACCCCTCTCACGAACACAAACTTATCTCATTCACTCGCACACACCTCACTCAAATCTCAACACGGGTGAATGCACACTTTGATTATGCCATGGACAATACGAGTCATGGGTAATAAGGCCATGGTTAAGTGTAGTATTCCTATACTAATGTAATGAGCGACTTCCACGACACGTTGTAAAGACGGTACTTTTATTTCTCACACGGGCACAACACAGGCCAACCTTATTCTTCTCACTCTTGAGATATTAACGTCTCTAATGGCTACACACACAGCCGATCACTCGGCGTGGTCCCACCGCCCTCACTCGGCTACGCCGCTGGCTGGCGGCGTGACGATGAAGGCGATGGAAACCCGCCGGAGATCTTCCACGTGGCCGGACGACGGAGAGAGATGGCGGCGAGCAGCGACGCAGTCCGGACCCAAGAATCCACACGCGAACCCCGAGCCCCGGGTCCGCTCACCCTTATATAACCCCAGGCGTGGCTAGACCCCGCCTCTGGCCACGCCCTCTCGTGGAACATTCCAGCAGGTTCCCGGAGCATCTCGGCCAACCCTACCTATTACCTTTGCCCCAGATACCTCTCCCTCTCTGATTGGATGTTATCTTAACCGTGCCCGTACCCGTGCTTCCCTTTCCCAGCCAGCAGGTGTCATCATGTCATTACATCACCCTCCCCCTATTAAAAAAAATAGCCATCCCGGCTAATACTAAAGAATATCCGGTAAGGAACACGCCTGTACAAGTACAGCAATAAAATAATTAACCAAGCAATGACTCCGGTATTTTCTTAGAAGGTGGAACAATCAATCCGCAGGAACAATAAAAACACTTAACAAGGAAGGAATAACGAGAGAAAAGAGCTGTGCGAAGGGGAACAAGATGGAGGGAAGAGAAACACAACTCAACAACCAACCACAATCTCCCCCCCCCCCTATTCTCGAGCAATACCCAGAAAATTAATGGAATCACAAGCATTTAGACCAATTATTCTTTGGTTCTTTCGGTAAAGTCACGTATAAATAAAAAAGAAAAAAAGAAATGTATGCAATTTTTATTTATTTATTATTTTTGTGACGCCAAAAGTGCGCCTTTTGGCGTCATCTGGTCCAACCCATGTGAGACTAGGCTCTAAGGAAAGCTGTCTCAGGTGTGGACCAATCAACTTCAAGGACAGTGCACATTATCAGAGTTTTGTCTTTTGTTTGTATTATGACTGCAGGTATTGCGGTCTATGCAAACATGACTCCTTGTAAAAAGGTGTCAGTTTTGTTGCCAGATAGAAGGGTAAAAAAACAATAACCGTACACACGTTAAGCACTTGTAAAAATGGAGCTTGGTCGGGGCGAAGGACCGTCTGTGCGCCTACTAGTGCCAATTCACGGGTCGCCATATTCGACGGAGTCAAAAGGACTCCAGCCGTCGGATCAACATTTCTCAACTCTTTGCGATAGCGTAACGGTACAAGCGTCTGTGAGCCCGGCGGGATCTCCACCGAGTCCCTAACAAGGGCTTGGACCATGACACACACTGTCGTACGCACATGCGGAGACGCCAAAAAAAACGATTTGCGACCTGACGGCATTTCTACACAACCCTCATCGACCAGGATCTTAATAGGCATTCTTTTTAGGAAATCGGTACCCAAAAGGCAGGGTGCTGCCAGCGTTTTTGAGATTAGTACGGGCCCGACCACAGTGACCTCGCCAATTTCAACAATGCCCATGCTCCCACCGTTCGCCGCGACACAAGCATTTATAACAGGTCGCACTTGTCCTGCAGAATTCGGCAACGATTTAAAAATAACATCGGAAATAATGGTGGCTGAGGCTCCCGTGTCCACTAAGACACGGACCTCAACACCCCTCCACTTTGGGTCATGACTTGATTTGTGTTTTCTTGTCCACCTCCACCGTCAGCAGTGTGGGTGTGATGAGCGAGGTGGAATGTTTTGATTTGTGTAGACCAGGGGTGTCCAAACTTTTTGCAAAGAGGGCCAAATTTGATAAAATGAAGATGCCCGGGGGCCAATAGTTTCTTCCGACATTTTTTTAACACAAAAGTTACGTGAAAATACACACTGTTATAAAACAATTTCCATTGTCACAATTACCTTCATTTTTCAAATGACAATGTAACCAAATATAAGCCACTCAGGCAGACGTGAACAACTCTAAAAACACAATTCTGCCTTTCATTCAGTCAGATAACTTTGAACAAACTGTATAGAATACCTTAAATTTCCATGAGTTAAATATCTTTGTCTCATGAACATTTTAAACAGGAGTTATACGTAATGCAAAGTGGTCTGTTATCATTAAACTTTAAAACAAGTGAATTTTGCCCTTGTCTTTTACAAGATCTTTCAGAAAGCAATAGTTTATGTCACATCTACAGGTACATAACATCAACAGTTATAACCAAATCTTATTCAAGAGTTTAATAAAACAAGTGCCATAAGTCCAAGTGCATTAGTGTGCTTTAGGCTTTTCACTGTTAATAATGACAAATGTTACCGTTCAAAACACTCAATTTCAGATTGATCAAGGAACAGATAACTTGCTGACACTAATGAGAAGGGTGATACTGAGATCTAGATTTCAGTAAAGAGACCAGGTCTGGCTTGAGGGCAGTGGTTGAGATGCGTAAAATGCCACGCAAGTGGGAGTCTCTCATCCTTGACCTCAATCGGTTCTTGTTTAAGTTCATGACTGAGAATGTCTGCTCACACAAATATGTGGAGCCGAATAACCTCAGCATTTTCTTAGCGAATGACCGCATTTCTGGAAACCTACTTTTGTCCAGCTGCTGGTAAAAGTCAACAAGAGAACACTGCTGGTGTTTTCAGTAGCACTCATTGTCATACTGCAGCTCAATGAACTCCAGCTGCAACTGTGGAGGAACATCATCAGGGTCCACGGAGAAGGGAGAAGAGAAAAGCAACATGTCCTTTTCAATAACTGCAAAGTCCCGAAAACGTTTGTTAAATTCCACAGAAAGAGATGCGATAGCTGTTGCATAACTCTTCATTTGCGCACTGATGTTGTCCTGTGGGAAACTGTCAATGGCCTCTTTCAAAGCTGGGAAGTGCGCGGTGCAGGGCTCTGTTTGGGACAAGTGTCTTTGGAAAAGTTCCAAAGGCCTTGATGTGAGCGTATAGCTGGCTCACCACTGCATCTTTTCCTTGAAGATTAACATTCAGCGCATTCAGATGCTTCGTTATGTCAACCAAAAAAGCCAGATTTGCCAGCCATACAGGGTCGGACAGTTCTTCCATTGGTTGTCCCTTCTCACCCAAGAAAATTCCAATTTCCTCTTTGAGAGAGAAAAATCTCTGCAGTGCGGACCCCCGACTTAGCCACCTCACATCGTTGATATATTACGTCACCGTATTCAGCCTGGATGTCACGCAAGAACTGCTGAAACTGTCGGTGGTATAGAGCTTTAGAGCGAATATAATTGATTGCCTTTGCCACTGGTTTCATAACATCGTCAAATTTGAGATGTTTGGCGCAGAGAGCCTTCTGGTGAATGATACAGTGAAGTTTAATAGCGTTACCTGCTTCTTCGCTGACTTTATTGCAGATCAGTGTAGACGATCCACTTCGCTCACCAGCCATGGCAGGCGCACCATCGGTAATGATCCCAGAAACTTTACTCCGTGGTAGTTTCATATCATCAACAGCGTCACAAACAGAAACGAATAAATCTGTTCCTCTGGTTTGCCCTTTAAGGCTTTTGAGGTCAAGCAGCTCCTCTGTCACGTTCATGTTGCCATCAACTCCTCTTTAAAAAATAACTAGTTGTGCAGTGTCAGATGCATCGGTGCTTTCATCGCAGGCTGATGAGAAATAATCAAAAGCCACTCCTCTGTCCCCCAGTTGTCTCTGAATATCTGACGATATGTCCTCAACTCGCCGTGCCACAGTGTTGCGTGCCAGGCAAACATTCATAAATTCTTGCTTCTTCTCGGGCCAAATGTTCTCCACCATTTTCATGACACCATCTTTGATAAACGCACCTTCAGTAAAAGGTTTGCCATGTTTAGCTATTAACATGGGCACTTAGTAGCTGGCTTTGGTGATGTTTTCCTTTGACTCACAGGCCCGCGTGAAGAATCGCTGTTGCGATGCCAGAGCAGCACGGAGTTGCTTCACTTTTTCAGCGCGGTCACTCCCTGTTAGCTTGTCGTATGTTGTAGCATGTTTAGTCTCGTAGTGACTCGTTATGTTGAAATCCTTAAACAAGGCAACCGTCTCTTTACAAATTAGACAAACACAATTGCCTCGATTTCCAGTGAAGAAGTATTGTAATTCCCACCGCTCCTGAAAGCGGCGGCCCTCACTGTCAACTTTTCTCTTTTTTTTTGCAGTCGCCACGGCAGAAATGATTCGAGAAGGGTTCGCGGCACGGATGCTGAGCCAGAGAGCATTAGAATGGTGCTGCCACCGTGTGGTGAAAGGAGGAATTACATCTTTAAAGTTTTATGATTTATTTATTCTGACAGAGCCAGCGAGCCATAAATTACACATTATAAGACCGAAGCTGCGGGCCGTATGAAATCTGACCGCGGGCCGTGATTGGCCCGCGGACTGGACTTTGGACATGCCTGGTGTAGACCTACTGCCGGTGTCGTCGCCCTCTCCTACATTAACATTAGCTGCCCCGCCCATCTCTAAACCTTATTATTTTTTTCTATCTACGTGACTTTACCGAAAGAACCATAGAATATGAATTCCTCCTGTCACGAAAGTTTTAAGTCAAAATTTAAGCACTGTGATACAAAAACGTCGTGGCGTCTCTTGGCCATATGTAAAAATGTTGCTGTGGGGGGGGGGGGGGGGGTCTAAACACCCATAACACCAAGTGTCAGAAATTGATAAAGAAATTTAGAAATAGACTGTTGATTTAGCAAATGTCATTTCCACATTGTTAACAAAGTTACCTTCCAAATTTACTTACAACATCCGTTTGGCCAGTCGCTGAACCTCGGGCAAAAAACAATCTCTAGAATTCGAAGCGTACTATACTATTGCTCGAATGTCACGAGATGAGATCACCCATGTGCAGTCCCCAGATGCGAGCTGATTTGGTCACGTGCTGCGCGAGATTTTGTATTCATTTCAGATATCGGATGAGGCCGATTCAGTTTGCCCTTCAGCCGCATTGATGATCACTCGAAGCAATGTATTGAAAAGGTTCTTTAAGGCCACCGATTGGCCTCGTTGCTTGATGTTTCCTCATAATTAACTTTGATGAGTGGTTTTATTATCGAATAATAGGGTTGAGCCATGAGATAGCAGGCATTAAAAAAACGGTTATTTTCAATGTGCAACAATGTACCCTCAAAATAAATTTAAAATCTGCTAAAATGCTACATTTGTAAACTAAGCATTTAGATTGTATGATGGCATTGAGTAGCGTAATAACAATTGTAATGTGTCAATTTTATTGAGAGACTGTGTTGTTTTATTGCTGTGGTCTGGGACTGTTGTTGTTTTTCTGCCTTGCCCAAACTTGCATTTAGTGTTGAAAAGTCGGTAGGAATTGATATACTTTTGCTATTTGTTCTTACATTTTATTTATTTTTGTTTATTTTTAGTGACTTGCTTACATTTCCTACACTTTGCACTCCGATCGCTTTTTCTATTGCTTGATTTTCATTATTATTAAATGTATTTTTAACTGTATAGAATTGTTTAACATCTTAACAACTGTTTTGTTGCCAGAAAAAAGGGGAAACCCCTATTATCACCTCCTGTTTTATTGCCAGAAAGAGTAAAACCTATTCTTATTTTTTCCATCGTTCGCACTGTTACCGAGCCGTCAAACTCAACAAAAAAAAAATCCTCATCTGGGTTTCCAGCAGAGAGTGAGAAACAATATCACACAAAGTGCTCTCATGGCGAAAATCAACACGGGGAGACGTCTACAGCGCAGCGCGAGAATACCATTGAGATAGGAATTTGCTGACACGATGCATTGCCTATCTGTCGCGTATCTGTCCTGGCCAATTATGTGGCCCGCCCAGTTCCGAGAAAATAGCCCGCGATGAGTTTTAAAAAAAGCAAAGCGACAGCCTTGAGGTAGTCCCCTCATTGATTAAATAGCTCATCGGATTCCTCCCGTATAAATACATATTCTGATATTTACCGTTCATTTATTACCGCTCGTTCCATATGTCTTGTTACGTTTGGAGTTTTGCTTGAAGAAGGCCGATATTGCAAACCGCGTAGTAAAAGTTCCAGTTTTGTAATCTAAGTCACCTCGCTAAGCATTTTCCCCAAGTTGACAGCAGTCTGAACTTTGCTGTTGTCGAGTGATCGATTTGTGCACGGTAAAAAACGATTTATGTACATGCTCACATAGCTCACTGTTCGCATACCCATCTATACCTCATGCCATAGAGAGTCAGATATGCGGCATTGTACTTTACACGAGATATCAGAGTTCTCTTTGATTCTGTGGACAATTCAAAAATGCGTATTAAAACCTATTTATACCTTTCCGCTTACTAAACTTTAAGTTCATTTAGTAAATGGCTTCAAAAAATGTATTTATGATGTAATATTTTTTACGCTGCCTGCTGCTGCTGTTTCCTGTACATCGCTTTGAGATCCTTGATGAAAAGCCGCGATATAAATGGAGTTATTATTATGTGCATTACACATTGGATTGCATTTTCATTCTTAGCTTTGTATGCTCTGCAAGGTCATGCAGCGTATATCTCAATTGCAAAGAACAAATGCATTCCCTTAGGCCCTCTGGAAGAATTGGTTTACCAAGCACGTGTTCACATCCGAGATGTGATGTAACACGGACAATGATTGACAATGATTGAATCTAATGCGTAACAATGTAGGAACTAAATCGGGGCACATAAATCTTGACTTAAAGCTTTCGTGACTGCAGGAATTCATTTTCTTGGGTCTTTCGGTAAAGTCACGTAGATAGTTTTTTTGTTATTTTCTTTGAACCTATCTACGTGACTTTATCGAAAGACCCAAGAATATAAGGGCACAATTGATCAACAAACTCAATGAGGGCCTACGTCTTTAATAAATGCAGTGGATAGCAAGAGGTTCAAAAACCCTCGTCCTCACATTCCACGTAGGCAGCATGGCAGGGATTCCATAGCCGTCAAGCCACACGGTTTACCCCGTATTCTTGCACAAGAAAATTGAGTTTTCAGGTCCATACGGCGTACAGCCGTTTCAATACGGGCAAAAATAATAAAAATGTGTCTATTTGTTTGTGTTTCTCCCTTGTGATGGGACTTTGCAGGATGAACGTTGAGATGTATAAGGGACACGGGGTGACCACTAAGGGGTGACTTGGTCTGTAACAAGGTGGGGCACTGATAAGGGGTTGGCAGCTCTGGAATTCTATACAAGGAAATCTGTCTGCTGGGCCGATTTAAAATAAACAAATAACAGGCAATTTAGAGAACTAACGTAAAATATAAGAATATATATGGCAATTAACCGAGGTGAATGCTTAATTTCAAAAGATGGAAAATAGACTTATTAAACAGCCCAATGCTGTAATAGTTCATTCACATTTCAGCGATGTTAATTTATCGTCCCAATGATGATGACGGCCGCGTGACTCCGCGGAGGCAATGAGCGCGCTCGCTCTTTCGCACCAAAGACAAGGAATTTAAAACGGGAGTTTGCAGAAATTCGGCCGAGAGTAACGCACGTGCAACTTTGCACCAACTCCGCACGGATGATTCGCAACTCAATGACAACAACAAAATGAACACGAACACAGGAGGAGGTAGAAAGAATGACATCGTGAAAGAATGGAATTGACACGAACGGTGGGAGTGCCGTCACTTATAGTCACTTTAAGATGTTTTCTTGTTCATGTTTTTGTTTTTTGTTTGATGCGGTTGCACCCGATTCAAGAGCCGAATGGCTCACAGGGCGATACAAAATAAATGGAAAAAAAACGAAAGCAACGAAACGTTACTGTCACTCTAGAGCGAACACGACACGGGGAAGATAAATGATGACATTCGAATCAATTTCGCTTCAGATTTAGTTTTCAGTTTTCACCGGCTCCCGTGAAACTCCCCACCAAACGCGTTTTAGTTGCGGCAGCAGCAGCAGCAGACGCAGCAGCGGCGTCAGTGGCTGCTGCTGCGTCCGGCGTGGCTCGACCCTGAGCGGCCTCGCCCCTCGCGTGCCCGCGGCCTCGTGCGCGCTCTGGCCCCGTGGCCCCATGTCACCTCCCTGGCAAACCGGTTTGCGTGCGTGTGCGTGTGAACATACAGGTAGGGGGTTTTGTTTTTAATATATCCCAGTGGGAGGAGCCAATCACTCGCCTGACCAGTCTAGCCACATTTCCACCCCCCTCACCCCACTTTGCAAGATAATGACCCAAATATTTACGATCGTAAATCGGCGCACAATCTGGACGGGTGCCTCCGTGCCACGCCGTGCCTCGAACTCTCTTCGCTCCTCCCTCCTCCCTCCTCCCATTGTCTCCTCCTCAAGCTCCTCCTCCGTGTCATCGTAGCTCACCGGTCACAGCGCAGTTCTCGATGTCTTTGGGCCCCCTGAGACGTCCACTCGAGGAGACGTGAGGCCACTCGAGGAGACCCGCGGCCACTTGCAAGACGAGAAGCAGGAGGGGCGGCAGGGCGCAGCTCCTTCCCAGCGATGTTGGAGCGTGGATTTCTGGGTGGCCTCCTGAGCCGTGCAATGAACCTGCAGCAGCAGATCGCGGTGAACGCAGAGGACGAACTGTACCTGCTCCAGCACAAGAGGTGAGTCCTGCCCGGCTGTTGCGGTCCGCTGCGCCACTTGGTCCGGTAGTCGAGGAGGGTTCCTCCTCGTCACCTGCTCCAACACGAGTGGCGATTTCTGTGCGTCGCAGGCGACGAGCACGGTGGTGCGACAGGTGCTCGGACTCGTCGACGCACCCTCGCTTGTCCGTGCAGACCCGTGCCCTGCCAAGGGGACTCTCCGCTTGTCGTGATCGATCTGTGCTGGTGGAACGTTTCCATGAGAATCATTAAGTTATTCCCGTGACCCCCCCCCCCCCCCCACTCACGCTGCCCTTCCTGTGGCCCCCTACGACTCCGTCTCGCAGGATCCGGGAGACCCCGCTGTTCACGGCCGCCAAGAGCAATGACGTGGAGGCCATCGACAGGCTGCACAAGCAGGGCGACACGGACCTCCTGCAGCGCGGTGAGTGGCACACGAGGAGGGACACGGAGAGCAACAGGTACCCGGTGAAGACAGAGACACAGAGAGCAATAGGGACACGGGAAGGCAGACACACAGAGACACAGAGCGCAATAGGGACACGGTGAAGACACAGAGACACAGAGAGCAATAGGGACACGGTGAATACACAGAGAGCAATAGGGACACGGGAAGACAGAGAGACACAGAGACACGGAGACGTGGGAGGGACATGGACGAGGCATGAGACATACGTCAACACCGGGAAGCAGAGGTAACAACGCAGACATGGAGAGACCCAAAGAGACCCAGATACACAAAGGGACTGATGAAGACTTATTCGAGAAACGTCAAGGGATAGGGAAAGACGCCGTAAGGTGCAGTGTATTTTATAACTGATTACATTACCGGCAAAATTATGTAATCTTTTATTTAAGATGAAACTTTTAACTTGCGCGTTCGGTGTTGTTGCTATAATTTTTTGGTTTGTGGTAACAACAAAAATGAACGTTTTTATTTAATAACAAAAATGTTTCAACTAAAGTTAAGAAATGTTTACAATGAAAGGAAGGCGGTGGGCAAAAAACAGAATTGCTTCTGAAGGCCACGATCCACTAGGGCCATCGCTGATGATCACGATCACAAACAGGCATGACCGATGAGCCACAGTAGCGGCTTGGGGAGAGTTCTCAGATGTCAGGATGCGGTAGCAGCAGCGGTGGCCACGCTGCCACGTGTGTGTGTGTGGAGCCCCGAAGTGCGATGGGCGCGTCGCGTGTGCCCGTCACGGGGTGTAACGCGTGGGGTGTCTGCTGTGGGGTGGTGTAACGTGTGGTGTAACGTGTGGTGTGGTGTGATGTCTGATGCGGTGTGGTGCAGTGTAGTGCGTGTGCTGTAATGCGTGGTATGGTGTGCCGTGGTGTGGTGCAGTGTAGTGCGTGTGGTGTAACGCGTGGTGCAGTGTAGTATTGTGGTGTAACGCGTGGTGCAGAGTGGTGTAACGAATGATGCGGTGTGCCGCGCGTGGTGTAACGCGTGTTGCGGTGTGGTGCAGAGTGGTGTAACGCATGATGCGGTGTGGTGTAACGCATGGTGCGGAGTGGTGTAACGCATGGTGCGGTGTGCCGCGCGTGGTGTAACGCGCGTGGTGTAACGCGTGGTGCGGTGTGCTGCGGAGTGGTGTAACGCATGGTGCGGTGTGCTGCGGAGTGGTGTAACGCGTGGAGTAACATGCAGTGTGGGGTGGTGTAACGTGTGTTGCGGTGTGGTGTAACGTGTGATGCGGTGCGGTGTAACGTGCGGTGCGGTGTGGGTGGTGTAACGCGTGGTGTACCGTGCGGTGTGGTGTAACGTGTGATGCGGTGCGGTGTAACGTGTGATGCGGTGAGGTGTAACGTGCGGTGCGGTGTGGGTGGTGTAACGCGTGGTGTACCGTGCGGTGCGGTGTGGTGTAACGCGTGGTGTACCATGTGGTGTGGGTGGTGTAACGCGTGGTGTACCGTGCGGTGCGGTGTGGTGCGGTGTGGTGTAGGGGTGCTGGGCGAGACGGCCCTCCACGTGGCCGTGCAGTACGAGAACCTGGGCGCGGCGCTCGCCCTCCTGGACGCGGAGCCCACGCTCATCAACGAGCCCATGACCTCCAGCCTCTACCAAGGTAACCACGCACTCCACCATGGTAACCACAGAGCAGCAAGGTAACTACTCGTTCTACCGTGGAAATCAGAACGCGAACTCTGGTCATCTTCGTAGCAGCGTCTTTTGGCTGGCCGTCGAACAAAGACGGTCGATGCATCGCGCGCTTTCAGATGCAGCTTCTGCAGCTGTCTGGAATGCTCTTCCTTACAATATTAGGTCGCCACTGGGATCTATGCACGTTTAAATCGGCTAGAATGAACACTCATTTATTTCGAACAGCTTTTTGGGGTTTTGTTGTCCTTCCGCTCCTCCGATGAGCACGGTTGACTACGTACGGTGCGAAAGAAGTTCAACATACATACAATCATGAGCTTCTACCTTGGAAACCATTTTCAGGGTACCTGACAGACCTTCACGGCTCCTGTAGCGGGCTCGAGCAAACACAAAATTCCCTCCATGCTTCACTCTGAGAGAATCCCACTTAGGTCTGTTATCCAGCCTCCACCATACAGACGTGGGGATTACACAACGGTGCCCATATGCTGTGCTGAAGAAAATATACATTTTACAATATGAAAAATAAGAATAGGTTTTACCCTTTCTGACAATGAAACAGGAGGTGTTGAGATGTTCAAACACCAAATAGAACCCTTATGCAAGGAATCAAGTCTGCATTAACCACACGTACTTGTGGTGAACGTACAAACAAACTCTGATAATATAATCTTGATTTGAATTTTTCGTGACTGCAGGAATCCATGCTCTTTGGTTCTTTCGGTAAAGTCACGTAGGTATAAAATAAGTATATCTGATAATATATGATGCGTTGTCTTTGAAACTGGTTGGCCTACACCAGAGACAGCCTTCTTGTGGCCTAGTCTCACCACGCCACAAGGCGAACAGCACACAGGCAATGTGGCCTAGTCTCACCACGCCACAAGGCGGACAGCACACAGACAATGTGGCCTAGTCTCACCACGCCACAAGGCGGTCAGCACACAGACAATGTGGCCTAGACTCACCACGCCACAAGGCGGTCAGCACACAGACAATGTGGCCTAGTCTCACCACGCCACAAGGAGGTCAGCACACAGACAATGTGGCCTAGTCTCACCACGAACAGCACACAGACAATGTGTCCTAGTCTCACCACGAACAGCACACAGACAATGTGGCCTAGTCTCACCACGAACAGCACACAGACAATGTGGCCTAGTCTGACCACGCCACAAGGCGGACAGCACACAGACAATGTGTCCTAGTCTCACCACGCCACAAGGCGGTCAGCACACAGACAATGTGGCCTAGACTCACCACGCCACAAGGCGGTCAGCACACAGACAATGTGGCCTAGACTCACCACGCCACAAGGCGGTCAGCACACAGACAATGTGGCCTAGTCTCACCACGCCACAAGGCGGATAGCACACAGACAATGCGGCCTAGTCTCACCACGCCACAAGGCGGACAGCACACAGACAATGCGGCCTAGTCTCATCACGAACAGCACACAGACAATGCACACATCAGAGCATTTATAGCTCGGGGTGAGCAGCTATATCATGGGATACCTTTTTGTTTCGACATATTAACACCTGTTTTATTGCCAGAAAGGGTAAACCCGATTCTTATGTTTCATGCTTTGATACTGGCAAAAAGGTCCCATGATAAATGTTACAATATATAATAAAAATCACAATTTGTTTGTACCCATAGGTACAGTACGGTGCATTCGCGTATGTTTAATGTTTCGTAAGCTCTTCTTGAAAACGAATTGTTCTCTCTATGTCGGGATGTTGTTTTCAAATAAGGCTTCATTATCCACAAGCCTGCGTGCAAGCGAAAGGGTTTTGCAAAGCTTAACGATAAACTGTGGACTATTTGCAAAAAAACGGTGTCACTTTCCCACTGTTTATTACAAAAGATTCCCACCCCTCCCCCCCCCCCCCAAAACCATGAACCACAGATGGCTTTCAACGTCAGGTGGTACCGACGAGTGAAAAGGTCTGCTTCCGAATCGATGCACGTACGGCCCCGTGTGTCCCCGCAGGTCAGACGGCGCTGCACACCGCCGTGCTCAACCAGAACGTGGAGCTGGCGAAACAGCTCCTGGCACGTGGGGCAAATGCAGTGTCGCCGCGTGCCACCGGCACCTACTTCACCGACAAACACCGCAGCCATGCTCACTACGGTACACCCACAGCGCACCTTCCGCTCGCCGCGGTGCGACCACAGTATTGCACGTACCGCCGCTGTACAACAACGGATAACCGCATTCACCGCGGCACCAGAGTTGACCGTGGCTATGAATTTTAGTGGTTTTAGCTGTCTGTCGGCAGGAAATTCAAACGGTTCGTGGATCCTCCATCTCTGCAAAATCCCTACCTCTAGAGCTCTGTATAACGAGTGGTCACTGCACGGCATGTGCTGCGTGTGCTACGTGCCCCCCAGGCGAGTACGTGCTGTCATTCGCCGCGAGCACGGGGAACCTGGAGATGGTGCGACTGCTCCTGAAGCACGGGGCCAGGGTGTGTGCACAGGACTCCCAAGGTAAGAAGCTGCAACCTCCTGGAAGTGCCCTTGTCCCTCGACCGCATCGGACACTTATACCCCAACGCCTTCTTAAATGCGATGCTCAAAACGTTGAGCGGCCAAAATCCTTGGATGCTCAACAAGGAGACATGGCGAGCTGGCGAGCCTCTACCCCATCAGCCCTGCCCACTTTTACAGAATCACAATCTGTATTTGTACTCCAGGAGGAATGCGATGAGCTATAAAGCTCTTTTTCAAAGATGTCTGGTCGGGCACGGGGTAAAAACGTGACAACAACAAACACGAAAGTGGTGCAAAGTACAAGAAAGGTAAACAAATTACCCAAACACAAACACATAAAACGAAACCATCCCCATCCGACCAGGCGAAGCCCACTGAGGTGTTCACTTATTTTTTTAAAGTGACCTAGCCACAAATTATTGCTCAACAAGTGCCTTATCATTTGGACATTTCTAGCAGCAAAATAATGTTTTAAAAAATGGTCTAAACGCATGTTTCTAAATGTGGTGGGAAAAACCGGAGGACCCGGAAAAAAAATCAACACGAATGGTCTCGCTCATAGGCCACCCACCTACTCCACTACCAATGCTGTCCACTTACCAGGTTAGTCCCTCCTCCTTTGCTATATTTTGGTGCGATAATTGTCCAAATGATGGGGCCACTTTATTGAGCGATCATTTGTGGCCAGGCCACTTCTGAAAAATAAGCGAACACCTCAGTGGGCTTTGCGTGATAGGATGGGGATGTTTTAGTGTCGTATTTGTTTGTGTTTGGGTGATTTGTTTACCTTTCTTGTACTTTGCACTCCTGTCGTGTTTTGTACTCTTTGTTGTTGTAACGTTCTGACCCGCCCCTCCAGTATACTCTTATACAAGCGCACAACTTTATATATCTGTGATGATAAGTCAAGCGTGAGGACACTTTCTGTCGTTTTAATGCAGGGGGCGCTGAAAACCTACGTGCCCCCTGCATGAACGACGGAGGTGCAGGGACAGACGTTCGATTATGTTGGAATCGATCTGCAGACGGCGGTCTTCTCGCACGGCCAGCAGCTCCATGACGCCTTATCTCGATCCCGCAATCCCAAACGGATGAAAGTCCGCATCGAACCGAACCCCCAGCAAGGTCATCTACTTAACGACGAGAGAAAATTCACACGAAATGTCATTTTCAATTAAGTCTTCCAGATGTAAAATTATATAAGCTTTTAATGAAGAAATAAAATGATTTAATTCAAAACATAATACAATTCAAAGATGTTTCATTTTAAAACTTCAAAACGGAGCATCGGATGCTTGCGTGAATGTGTCGTTCGTGTGCAATTCTTTTTTCGTGACTTTCCTGGCCGAAGGCCATAAATGGCACCGCAGGTGCCCCCTCACAACCCCTAGTAGATTAATATCAAGCGTGAGGGCAGAAAATATCATACCGGGACAAAATTCCAGACTTTTTTTTTGCAAATGTTTCATGATACCAGGGAGAGCCTCTGACAGCAGGCCTGTCCCGGTCGAAACCAGAACATTCGGTAGCTTTAGCCCAACACTTGGTCAAACATGCAAGCACCGTGTTCCACTCGTCCACGTGCGAGGCGAGAAGCATCTCATTCTCTCGCCGCCGCCGACGCCACCAACAACAACAACCGTCATTCGCAACGGCGCTTGCACCAGGCTAAGTGCACTTTAAGGCCACGTGAAGTGTCGAACGCCCGCTGGCAGGAGGTCAAAGGACAGACCCAGGTGCCACGGGTTGACTGACTGAGATGACCGGCTGATGCGCCACCACCATGCGCCCATTGTGTGCTCCCACAACTCAGGCAACACGGTCCTACACACGCTGGTGCTGCATAAGAACCGCATCATCGCCTGCCAGATGTACGACTTCATCCTGGCGAGCACACAGAGGGGCAAGGGCCAGCCTTGCCCGGAGGCGGTGCTCAACTGCAAAGGCTACACCCCCCTCAAGCTCGCTGCAGCCAAGGGCAACGTGGTGGTGAGAGCCTCATCCTCCCGCAGTCACCCTGAAACCTTCCTTCGCAAAAACGCACCGCTTACATCATCATGGCCAGCCGTGATACAAAAATACCGCTGGATGCAGGCTTTCATCAAGCCATCGCCATAATTAATATTGCGATAGCTGTCAACCCATACGGTTTACCCCGTATTCTTGTACAGGGAAATTGAGTTTTCAGGTCCATACGGCGTACAGCCGTTTCATTATAGGCAATAAAATAAAATGTCTATTTGTTTGTGTTTCTTCCTTGTGATTGGACTTTGTAGGATGAACGTTGAGATGAATACGGGGCACGGGGTGACCAATAAGGTCTGAATTGGTCTGTAGTAGGGTAGGAAACACTGATAAGGGGTTGACAGGTATGCCACCAGCACTACCATCAGCACCACCATCAGCGCCACCACCAGCACCACCACCATCGTCACCAGTACCATCAACACCAAAACAAAAACAAAGATCCCCGGTATAGCCTTGAACAGACTGTTGGGGCAGGTGCTGTAAGCGAACACCGATGGAGGCCGAACGGTACAGGAGGGGGTGGGTGGCCAGCACTATTCCCGACCGCCTTTGTCTCCCTAGTAGCGATGTGTATACCGCACCAGGTTACTCATTAGAGACTGAGTCGACCTAAGGGAGGCCCAGTACCAGTTCAGATATATAAGGGCACAGAGTCACCACTAAGGTGTGAATTGTTCTGTAATGAGGGAGGAAGCACTGATAAGGGGTTGACAGGTATGGTGTACATGCAGTCGACCATCGATTTATCCGGCACCGCGCGATTGTCCGGCTGCCGCTTCTCAATGTTATCCGGCGGTCCCGGGCCGATCCGGCAAAACCGCTCCAATGGCTGTAACCCAGTTACACAAGTTGTTGAAACGAGAGTGTAGTTAGTTCTGCGTACATCACCCCATGCAGAGTCTTCTACATTAGAGTGGTAAGTACGGCACAGTAAATACAGTAACTTTTTACAGGAGGATATAAATTCGCGTCTATTTGTATGCTTATTTATGTCAATTTCATATAGTTACTGAATAAAAAAAAAACATATACACAACACCTCAAACATGTTATGCAAGAATGTGCAAAATTAAGCTGTTTAAAATAATGATGTGGTGCTTATCCCGTGTTTTTTAAAATCCGGGGCAACCTGAACATTTTGTTTCCTCTGCTTATTCATTTCTATTTTCACACCCATCGGTATGCAAAAATGTTACGTTTTAGAGAGTTAAATCTGGACCATCCTGAATATAAAATTCCTCCAGCCATTTTAAGATTATAATCTATATTCTTTTTCAAGGTTATCCTCTTTCTCCCGAAAGGCGGCATTTGTGGATTGCCCACCGTCAAACTGTCTTTATGCTACTCTCATGCTGTTATTGCTTGCAATGCCATCTTCAAAATTGAGTGCTGTTTTTCCGACATTTTTTCTCACCCGTTTTCCTAAAAGTTACGAAGCTCTGTGCATTCACTTCCTTGTTAAGAGTGTGGGGCGGCCACTCGTCCGCACAGGCGAACTGGGGCGGTCACCTAGGGCCCCAAGTTAAGTGGGGGGGAGGGGGTGCCAAATTGGAGGGAAAAAATATAAATAAATACAACATTAAAATAAATAAATAGCACAAATAACTGATACCTTTATACAAGGTATCATGTTTGCAATAACAACAACACAAGTAGTCACAACACAAGTAGTCAAAATGCATTTTGACTACTTGTGTTGTGGTTATTGCAAACATGATACCTTGTATAAAGGTGTCAGTTTAGTACCAGTTTAGTACCAGTTTAAAGGGTAAAAACCTACTACTATCGGTCTGACAGCCGGACGGATGGACAAACCCGAATAATTAGGCCTCTGTAAAAAAAAAATCCGCTTACAAAAACATTAAATGTAAAATAGGGTAACAAGTTTCCCAGTTTACCCAAAACGCCTCAGCCTAGATCTGCCCTTGGGGTTTGGGGGTCGCCTATTCCGTGGTTCACCACGGGCGCCAGGTGCTGGCAGCCCGTCTAGGCCGCCCCTGTTAAGCGTCTGCATCTCTTTGTACCTCTCTCTCCTCTTTATCATATCTTTCGTAGTTTCACAACAATTTGCTTTCTGCTTGCATCCCAACAGAATGTACAGAATGTCTCAATACAACCATATCTTATGATACTATATACAACAGCAACACGTGCGCTTCATGGGCACAAACTGAGAAATTGAGGTCTATATATATATTTTTAAAGGCACAGTTGAAGGGGTGCCACGGTTCGAGATGTTAACTCCCTCACCCGGTATACAGGAAGTCGTCGATTCGATCCCGACCCTGACGCCTGTATTTTTGGAGTTTGCATGTTCTCCCCGTGGTCGCGTGGATTTTTCTGCGGGTCCTCCGCTTTTTTCCCTCCACATTTAGAAACATGCATTTAGAGTATACATGTCCTAATGTCCACATGATGATAAGCCACTTCGTTGAGCTATCATTTGTGATAGCCAGGTGGCTATCAGTGGGGCCTTACCTGGTAGAATAAAATAAAAACAGTTTATAGTATGAGAAGGGTCAGAGACTCAATGAGGCTTTACTCCATAAAGATAGGGCATTGCAACTCGGATATCCAGAGTAATGTGGGGGAGGGCGGTGGCCGATAACACATTCCTGCGGAGGGAGCTGGTAGTAACGTTGGGTTGCACGGTCAATGGCCTGCAGGGTCAACGGCGGCGTAGTGTATTCCGCAAATATGCCCGACTGTGAGGGCGGGCACAAGCCGGTGTGAGTAGGTTAAACGTTGAGTTTTTTAAGGGCACCACGGGGTGACCAGCCCCTCCCCACCCAGCCCCACCCCTCCCACCCCCCACCCAGCCCCACCCTCCCCACCCAGCCCCTCCCTACCCTACCCTCCCCACCCAGCCCCACCCCTCCCACCCCCCACCCAGCCCCACCCTCCCCACCCAGCCCCTCCCTGCACGATGGACACAATAATCCCTTGTGGGCTGGTGTAACCAGGAGGTTCCTACCAGTAACATACATATAGAGATAGCCACCTAGTCAGTGCCTGTGACAACAGCATCACTGAACAACCCACCAAACCAGTAGGGAGAACCGGATGAAGATAAGGTATTAAATGCACGATTTTGTGTACCGACGCAGAATGGGAGCCAGCACAGTACGTACAATGTTTTTCAGACACAGTGTCACGAATGGGTGTGATCTAATCTAATGATTAATTGTATACAACATAGTTCATGCAAGTTGCATCTTACAATTGTTGAGCAACCGCGGATAAGCTGTAAGGCTATAAACTAAACAAGTTGTATTTTATTTTACCAGGTAAGGCCCACTGAGCTGTGGAGCTCTTTTTCAGAAGCCACCTGGCCACAAGTGACAGCTCAAAGAAGTGAATCATCATGTAGAAATGTACAGCAGCCAAATACTCTAAATGGTTGTTTCTAAATGTGGAGGGAAAAACCGGAGGACGTGGAGAAAAACCCATGCGACCACAGGGAGAGACACGCAAACTCCAAATATACAGCAGCAGGCGTCAGAGTCGGGATCGAACCCACGACCTCCTACATACCAGGCTCTGCAGCTCTCTCTGTATGAACATGTTTTCAACCAATTAGTGTTTGTCCATGTGGGAGGAAACCAGAACACCCGGAGAAAACTCTACGCATGTGAGGGGGCAACACTTAATCCCCTACAGATCGGACAGATTTTGTCAGTCCACACTTCGGTGTACTGCAGCGGTGGAAAAATTTCGTCTCGCGAGCCGCATGCGGCGCTTTAATCCACCATGTGCGGCTCTATCGAAGGGGCATAACGTAGAACGTACTATCACAGTAACAGAGAAAAATGAATGTCTCCCGTGCTTTGCTGAAAACTGTAAATATATAAACGTATATATATAACCTTGGCTGTTTGCAGAACTCACGAGTACTTTTTGCCTGTTGGTCTGTTACAGGTTGGCTACCCCTGCTGTACTGCGTAGTAGGCGCGTGGCCTACGAGCGTTAGGTAGGGGTCAACGTATGATGAATGTTCCTTGTCACCTCAGATGTTCAGGCACCTGGTGAAGCTTCGCAGAGTGGTACAGTGGTCGGTGGGCACCGTGACGTCCACCCTGTATGACCTCAGCGAGATCGACTCGTGGGAGGACGATCGCTCGGTGCTGGAGATCATCACCACGAGCCACAAGCGCGAGGTCTGACGGAGCGCACCGCCTTGCGCCATCACCGCCACCACCACCACCACCTTGCACCAGCACCACTGCCACCTTGCGCCACCACCGCCACCACCACCTTGCACCACCACTGCTACCACCACCTTGCACCACCACTGCCACCACCGTGTACCACCTCCGCCACCTTGCACCACCGCCATCACCGCCACCACCGCCACCACCTTGCACCACCACCATCTTGCACCACCACCACCACCAACTTGCACCACCACCTTGCACCACCACCGTGCTTCTTTCTCAGAGAGGCACCGACCGCCACGTGCTCACGTGATGTGTTTGTGCAATTTGTACTTTTATACTTTATTTACTTTTTTTGAGTGACTTGCTTGGCTTCCCAATATTTTGCTCTCCTATCGGTTTTTTTATCGTTTCTTGCTGAAACTCTCTGACCTGCCCCTACTGGACAAAACGAGCTTCACAGCTCATGAGATTCTTCCAGTCTCAATAAAGGTTCTGAGCTGGTGCTGGGCTAAACGTCCAACAACGCCGGCAACTTGCTGACGACGGGGTCAAATTGCTTTGCCACCCCTCAGGCTCGCCAGATCCTGGAGATAACCCCAGTGAAGGAGCTGACCATAATCAAGTGGACGCAGTATGGGCGGAGCTACTTCCGCATGTGGACCATGCTCTACATGGTCTACATCACCAGCTTCTCGCTCGCCTGCATCTACCGGCCCCTAATGATGCGCACGGACAACGCCACGGATCCACGCGACGACGTCATCCTTGTCCAGAAACCCCTGTCCGTACGTGGAAACTCTCAAGACTCGCTGCCAACACGTTAAACCTAACTCGTGACACCTCATGCCCACGCACACGTTGCTACCTATCAACACTGTGCAGAGCTACTAACCTCCAACAAATTATGGGCACCGCAGTGGCTAGACATTCACTACCTCGTCTGGTCTACAGGAGGTCGTAGGTTCGATTCCGACCCTGACGCCTGCTGTATATTTGGAGTCTGCGTGTGTCTCTCCCTGTGGTCGCGTGGATTTTTCTCACCACATTTAGAGTCAACATCATGCATTTAGAGTATTTGGCTGCTTTAAATTTCCACACAATAAGACCACCTCGTTGAGCTATCATTTGTGACCAGTTCGCTTCTGAAGAGCTATACAGCTCAGTGGGCCTTACCTGGTAAAATGTTGAACACAAATGTAAGTTTAAATGTACTCAACTGACAGTGGTACACAAGGACGGATAACAAAACACCGTGGCCTTAATCAAGTATATACCAGGCAACGTTTTGGGGAAATGGCCCTTGTTTAATAGTACATAAACCCTTCAAAAGCTACATTGTCAACACCACATTCCTATATATAACAACAACTCCGTATACATCATACACAATCTTCATGATCTTCAACCTAATACTACACTCATTTAAACTACACCCTGTGTACACTGCACTGATAACCTGAGTGGACTTGCCGACTACTGGCACCAGCGGTGTCAATATCGGCCTCTATGGAGGAGGCTCGTGAAGTACGCTGCTGCTGCTGGGCAGTTGGAGGCAGTCGCCCTCCAACAACAACGGAGGGCAGAGGAGCGACGCTCACAACAACAAGCGGAGTGCCGGGTGGATAAAATCCGGCGAGTTGGCACAGTAGGGGTGGGGGTACATCTGGGGCATCTGCCAGTCATCTCAGTCAGTGAACCCGTGGCACCTGCTGGGTCTGTCCCGTGACCCCCTGCCAGCGAGCCTTTGACACTTCACGTGGCCTCAAAGTGCACCTGGCCTGGCACAGGCGCCGTGGTGACGACACCGCCACTTGGTGGCGAATGGCGGCTATTGGTATTGGTGATAACCTGTGCACATTAAAGCCCAACACTACCGACTACACCCATGAAAACTACACCCTACGTACACGACTCATAGCTGTGCACGTGACAACCTACACTCATTTACCTACTCATCATTAAACAATTATAATGTCAACAACGCTGAGCTAAACTTTACACCAAAAATAATTTGACACTTGTTTTTCAACACATACAACAACGCATTGTAATAACGTATTTTTTTCAAATTGTGTTATAACTTATTCAATGTAATGCTTACAATATTGTAAACCGCAAAGCACTACACTATCTTTTTCATTTTACATAGCAGCCAAAAGTTCTCGACAAACGTGACGCTTTTCACGATTAAGTTCGCAATTAATTCACTGTTAGACAATGTAAAACATTTAAACTTTTAAAAGTTTAATTCTATGAATGTTGATTTGTCGCAAGCCTGGCACCTCCTCAAACCCCTCACATCCACAACCCTGAGGTAAATGTGTCTACATTATATTCCGACATTTTATTGATTAATCCTGTACAAACTCTGTAACTAACACAGTGAACCATGACCGTAACGTATTGATTTATCAATTTGTAATTCATTAATTGTAAGGCCGAGAAAGCGAGAAAGCCTCGGGCCTTACCTTTGCCACTGTGCATATTAATTCTGAGGGAAAACATCGTTTAACTTGTGATGCATTATTCTCACACAGTAAATTAAAACATATGAAGTTAATCTGTAAAATCACCTAAATATTGCCAAACTAAACTTGGATTAAACGCAAGCGAACGCATAAACAATGCTGAGGTAAACTTTACTCAAACAAATCTGCTTATGCAATTACTTGACAACACGTCATTACAGTGTAAAACAATAACGACTATTATTCAATAAAATTGCACATTAAAGCATTATTAAATGCAAAACTTAATTTTTTTACGAAGGTAAAGTCAGTCTCATTCAATATGCACGTGTACCTTCCAAATCTTTCAATGCAGCGCAACATTTTAACACTACCCACCAACTTTAACAATCTACAACTTTACAAAATATCACACTCCACGATGCGAGTAGCTGTGTACGACCATTAGGAGAAAATAACAAACAACAAAAAAGTTTTGCTGGCTGGCGCGCGGGCGGGAAAGCCTCGCCAGCTCGCGCCACGCCGGCCGTGTGTCGCACGCAAATGCGCGGGCGGGTGCGCGTTCAAATCTTCAGAACGTCCCCAGTAACCCAGTGGCCCTCACTCATTGCGAGGCCCGCATGGCCACTGGCGGCCCGGCCCCCCCCCCCCCCCCCGGTGACCTTTAGAGCGGCCCCTGATGGTCCGGCCCCCCACAAAACGTGAAAACACCGCCCATCATCATCATCACCATCGTGCTGCTGTCAAACCTCCAATGGTTTCAAATAATGTGTGTGGCGGGCCCTCACACTAATGATGTCTTATCGGCACAAGTGCCCCCCCCCCCCTTCTGAACATCAGTGAAGAACACTGGAATAACCTCACCCTCCGGTGATTAAATTCCATAGCTGTCAACCCCTTATCAGTGCCCTACCTTATTACAGACGAATTCAGACCTTATTGGTCACCCCCGTGCCCTTTTAAATCTCAATGTTCATCCTTCAAAGCCCGTAATGAAACGGCTGTACGCCGTATGGACTTGAAAACTCAATTCCCCTGTACAAGAATATGGGTAAACCGTAATGAGTTGACGGGTATGAAATTCGATCCCACAATGGCCACCGCATTAACACGACTGCACTCAATGGACTCCCCTTTGAACACAAGTAACAACTGCCACCCAAACTCACGACTCACATCAGGGGCGACTATTTGAACCGGTCCTGGGACTCCTCGAGGTCAACTCAGTACAAAAAAACATCAGAACCGGGGAGACAAAGGCGGCCGGGCGTGGTTCTGGCCACACCACCCTCCTCTTGTGCCATGCCCGACATTAATAGGCGCTCGCTAACATCACTTGCCCCGACAGCCTCTCTGTCCTGAAAAGGTTCAACTCGCCAGCAAACATGATTTTAAACAATTTATTTCATTTGCATCAGATCGCCGCCCAAGTTGAAATGTGTGTCATAAAGCCTCCACCACCCGACGCAGACAATTAATAAAGCTGCAACGTGAATGAACGTGGTCAGTTTGTTACCGCTTCAGCCCACCGCCGGTGCGTTGAAGCAGTTAAAAAAAAACTAAATGTAATATTGGTCACGAAGGCTCATGCGTTAAATTGACCCAGAGCCCCACGTGCCAATGTTGGCTCAAGGTCATACCAACTTTCTTCCATGTTTACTGGGTATTGTCCTGTGAAAGGCCCATGTGAATGAAGTGTGCCAGTGTCGTGGCAAGGGAAAACTCCCTCCCCTGGGCACCAACACGTCTCGATACGGCACCAAAGAAGTGCCTCGATGCTCTGCAGAACTGACGGGAAGCTGTTTGACGTGGCCGTGCAGGAGAGCTACCAGACTCAGCAGGACTTTGTGCGACTCGGGGGCGAGATCGTCAGCATCCTCGGGGCCATTCTCATCCTCGTGCTGGAGGTGAGAGCCCACACAGAATGTGTTTATTTAGACGGAGGAGAAATCCGATGATCTACAGAGCTCCTTACTTCACAGATGTCCAGGAAGGGGCACGGGGTCAGAAAGTAGAGGGGGAGCGAGAAGGCGTGCGTGCGTGTGATACAACGCGGCGAGGTGGCACAGAAGAGGTGTTGCATCTGCCAGTCATTTCGGTCAGTCAACCCATAACACTCGGGGTGGTCTGTTCGGTGACCTCCTGCCAGCGAGCCTTCGACACAAATCAAGTCCGTTTACTTTTGGTTAACATGTGGCGCCTTTCTGGCATATAAATCTGCCGGACCAAAGCACCGTCACTTGCTTAAACATAAAAATAAACTATTCTATAGAGTTAAAAAAATAATGATTATGAAAAATCGTGGCCTTAACGTGCACCTAGCCTGGCACAAACGTCGTGGTGGCATCAACGCCACTTAGTAGTGAACAGTGGCTGTTGTTGTTGCGGATTCAGTGTGGTTGCGGGCGTTCAGGGATTTCGTGTTTACAAGGTCGCAGTGGCCCAGTACGCATGGCGACGTTGTGCCAACAGTCCGTGTTAAATGGAGGCTGTGCCGGCCGGCCTTTCATAAGTGCTGCTCGCTAACAGCACTTGTCCCAACAATCTGTTTTGACGACACGGGGGATGTTTGTTTTGTGTTTGCCCAACAATAATTATTAGAGTGGGGCGGTATGTTCCAGTGTGCCAGATTTATTCACTAATTTTCAGAGGGGGGGGGGGGGGGTGGGGCAGTTTCGCTGATAAGACATCACCAGTGTGAGGGCCGCCATCATACATGTGAAACCATTTGGGGGTTTCACAGCATGATGATGATGGGTGGGGTGTTGTCACTATTTGTGGATTGTGGGGGGGGGGGACACTAAAGGCCTCCCAGGGGCCGTCAGTGGCCCACGGCCCCCGCAATGAAGAACACCTGCGGTATGCATACGGGCAGTGCCAGATTATCCCAGTAGCAAAAGGAGCTACATATGCTACGGGCCCCACACTTTCAAGGGCCCCGCGTATAATTATTTCAAGCTATAAATTCCGGTTCAGTGATTCTGCTCTATTACTATTGTACTATACTGCCTGCAAATTTAATGAACGACTGGGTGTTTAAAGTTAGCGATTTGTTGTATTATCTGGCTGTGTAGAAAATGAAAAAAAATTTGTGTTTTAATATTTCTGTTATATATTTTTTTATTTAGGGCCCCTTTATAACATATGCTACAGGCCCCCACTAGCTTGATCCGGCACTGCATACCGGTAATAAAAAAATGGACAGCGTGACATTAATTACAGCAAAAAAATAATTTAAAGGGAACGAAAATAGGATTTGCATTTGGGAAGCGAACTTGTTTTGTTACAGCTGTGTGCACCAGAGACGTCTCTATCTCCCTCGCTCTCTGCCCCTCAGATGCTGGATGTCATTCGCGTCGGGGCCCTCGCGATATTTTGGAAACATCGTGACTGGCGGCCATTTCCACATGATCCTGTAAAGACACAAAACACTCAACCCCAAATGCTTCCAAAACCCTCGCAACCACACTGATCACCGAGCAACTACTAAACGTCCTGGAGTGGCTTCAGCAAGTCCCCATTTCACAGAATGGATGTCCCGGTTATCCCCGAATTATTTGTAAAAATTGGAATCTTGCCCCCGGTTTAAAATCTTCTGATATCACGGTATGGCAAGTGGATGAGTCCATCGTCAGTGTGAGCAGGGCCTCGTGGATGAGTGGGCGTGGAGAGCGGTGGTGCAGCGGTTAGCACGCTGCGTTACGAACCCGGAGCCCGAGTTCGATTCCCGCTCACGGCCAACATCGGTGACGATTATCTGAAACTGGTGCAGTGTGCGAACATTGACTGCTAGAGAATACAAAGGCGGTCGCGCGTTGGTGCTGGCCACCCACCCCCTGGTGTGCCGTGTTGTTCCTTCATAGGTGCCTGATAACAGCACTGGCTCCAACAGTCTGATGAAGGCTATATGGGGGATCTTTGTCTCCGTGCTTATTACAAGTGGGCGGAGTTAATAGAAAGCTCACCATGTGTCCCAGTTGAGCCTCCCAGAAATGTGTAATCTGTACACCTGCACGGTGCAGCTGTATGCACTATATTTAAAGTGACTTGAGGACGGGTCCTGCAGCGCCAAGAGTTACACTCAACGTGGCTACGTGGTGATTGGCCCCCATCAATCACATTCGAATGGCTACGGGGGCAAGGGTGGCACGGGCCCTCGGTGCAAGGGTTGGAACTGGGTGTCCCCCTTTCCAAATTCTCCCGCCTCTCCGTAGCCCAGCGTCTGGGCCGCTATTGCCCGTGGGCCCTGGTGCCATTTGTACCACCGGCAGCAAGCAGCCTCCATAGCGTCGCCACCGCCATTCCGCACGAATGGACCCAAACGCGACAGAGCGGAAACCTGAAGCTGCGTTCTCTTCTGTGAGAGGAAATCAAAGGGCTCGCTGTGGTTCGATGTCAACATCTCGTCACCGCGGGTAGCCATGGTGGCGAGTTTGCGGTGCCTCTCTCCCCGTGGTCGCCTGGATTTTTTTCTCCGGGTCCTCCAGTTTTTCCCCTCCACATTTAGTAATTAACATCACGCGTTCAGAGTTTTCGGTTGCCATACATTTGCACACGCCGCTACTGTTGAGCTATCATTTGTGTAGCTTGTTTAAAAAAAGCTATGAAGCTCAGTGGGCCTTATCTGGTCAAATAAAATAAAAGAGTTTTCAGTTTAGTTTCAATGACACGGAGGCTGTGTTCGCGCGCGGCCCCAGGGTGTTCTTCGCATGCCCGTATGTAGCGAACCGTGCTAATCGGAGGTGCACCACCAAAGCTGTGTGTCGCACCGCTGCTTCGTGACGATGACAACGTTGGTGCCGCGTGTCCCCCCCCCCCCCCCCCAGGGTGTGCTACGCGTGCCTCGTGGGACTGCTCTTCGTCATGAGGCTCGCGGGCGCCCAGGGGGAGTCCGTGCCCATGTCGCTGGCGCTGGTGCTCGGCTGGTGCTACACGCTGTTCTTCGCTCATGGCGTCGAGATGCTGGGACCCTTCATGGTCACCATACAGAAGGTGCGACGCGGAGCCACGGAGCCTCCCGGGGGCACGACGTGCTACGGCAGTGCTCTTCACGAATTCTCACTTTCGCCGATGAGACGTCGTCAGTGTGAGGGGCCGCCACTCACGTTATTCGAAGCCATTGGGGGTTTGACAGCACGATGTTGATGGGGGGTGGGGGTGTTTTTTACAATTTGTGTGTTGTTGGGGGGCCGCACTAAAGGCCACCAGGGGCCACCAGCGGTCCGCAGACCTTGCAATGAAGAACGGTGTTCTGCTGCTACGACTTGGTAGCGGTTTTTGCCTGTTGGGTTTCCGATGAGATTTCTTCTAATTCCAGTGTAAATAAGATAATTCCCGCAGAGGACAGTTACGATAAATCGTACGAGTGGCCAGGACCACTCTTTAATATTTATTGTAACAATAATAATAAATTATATTGCATAATTAGTAACAAATAATCCTACAATCTTCTATATATTTATATAAAAAATGAAAGTCTGTCTGTTCCGACTATAAATCCACACCGTTTAAGCTATCGCCACCACACCCCGCGGAAAACCTGAGCTACATGGCGATCCGACATCTTCTATGAACACTAAGAACATCGCAAATATGAACGTCACCAATGGCATGAACAGGAATCACTTCCACAGCGAGTGCGGGACGATGATCATGCAATGTTGGGTGGTTGCTGGGTCGCCTGCCCCAGATCATTTGGTGGCTGCAGTCAAAAAGAGTTATAAGAAAGAGCAAGCACCGTTACGCGACTCAACATCTCGCTATGACTCCTGCTTTTACTTGACTTACAAAAGATCCGTTATTTTATCTTATCATTCGATGTCGTATTTGTCATAGAATTGAACAATCATGTCCCTGCCAGATTTGCAGGTTCCCCTCGCTCAGTGTGGGTTCGGTTTGCGCGATTTCACGCTGTGCACGAGGCTAAACTAGTTCTACCCAAAATTCACGGTCGTATGCGGTTTGAATTCACTCATACGCAGACATGTGGTCGGACGTGGGACTGACATTGTGTTGCGTACCGTATGCGGGCAGCTGTCTCACTCAGAACACGCAGACACATACAGTGTGTGTGCACTGTGTGCTGTGTGTACTGTGTGTGTGCTGTGTGTGCACTGTGTGTGTACTGTGTGTGTACTGTGTGTGCACTGTGTGTGTACTGTGTGTGCACTGTGTGCTGTGTGTACTGTGTGCACTGTGTGTGTACTGTGTGTGCACTGTGTGCTGTGTGTACTGTGTGTGCACTGTGTGTGTACTGTGTGCACTGTGTACTGTGTGTGCACTGTGTGCACTGTGTACTGTGTGTGTACTGTGTGTACTGTGTGTACTGTGTGTGCACTGTGTGTGTACTGTGTGTGCACTGTGTGCTGTGTGCACTGTGTACTGTGTGTGTACTGTGTGCACTGTGTACTGTGTGTGCACTGTGTGCACTGTGAGCACTGTGTATGTACTGTGTGTGTACTGTGTGTACTGTGTGTACTGTGTGTGCACTGTGTGTGTACTGTGTGTGCACTGTGTGCTGTGTGCACTGTGTACTGTGTGTGTACTGTGTGCACTGTGTACTGTGTGTGCACTGTGTGCACTGTGAGCACTGTGTATGTACTGTGTGTGTACTGTGTGTGCACTGTGTGTGTACTGTGTGTGTGTACTGTGTGTGTGCACTGTGTGTGTACTGTGTGTACTGTGTGTGCACTGTGTGTGTACTGTGTGTACTGTGTGTGCACTGTGTGTACTGTGTGCACTATGTACTGTGTGTGCACTTGTGTGCACTGTGTACTGTGTGTGCACTGTGTGCTGTGTGTACTGTGTGTGCACTGTGTACTGTGTGTACTGTGTGCACTGTGTACTGTGTGTGCACTGTGTGCACTGTGAGCACTGTGTGTGTACTGTGTGTGTACTGTGTGTGTGTACTGTGTGTGTGCACTGTGTGTGTACTGTGTGTACTGTGTGTGCACTGTGTGTACTGTGTGCACTATGTACTGTGTGTGCACTGTGTGCACTGTGTACTGTGTGTGCACTGTGTGTGTACTGTGTGTGCACTGTGTGTACTGTGTGCACTGTGTACTGTGTGTGCACTGTGTGCACTGTGAGCACTGTGTGTGTACTGTGTGTGTACTGTGTGTGCGTGTGTACTGTGTGCACTGTGTGTGTACTGTGTGTGTGTACTGTGTGTGCGTGTGTACTGTGTGCACTGTGTGTGTACTGTGTGTGTGTACTGTGTGTGTACTGTGTGTGTGTACTGTGTGTGTACTGTGCGTGTGTATTGTGCGTGTGTACTGTGCGTGTACTGTGCGTGTACTGTGTGTGTGCATTGTGTGTGTGTACTGTGTGTGTACTGTGTGTGTGTACTGTGTGTGTGTACTGTGCGTGTACTGTGTGTGTACTGTGCGTGTACTGTGTGTGTACTCTGTGTGTGTACTGTGTGTTTACTGTGTGTGTGTACTGTGTGTGTACTGTGTGTTTACTGTGTGTGTGTACTGTGTGTGTACTGTGTGTGTACTGTGCGTGTACTTGTGCGTGTACTGTGGTGTACTGTGTGTGTGTACTGTGCGTATACTGTGTGTACTATGTGTGTACTGTGTGTGTACTGTGTACTGTGTGTGTACTGTGTACTGCGTGTGTACTGTGTGTACTGTGTGTGTACTGTGTGTGTACTGTGTGTGTACTGTGTGTGTACTGTGTGTTGTACTGTGTGTACTGTGTGTGTACTGTTGTACTGTGTGTGTACTATATGTGTGTGTACTGTTGTGTACTGTGTGTACGTGTGTCATGTGTGTACTGTGTGGTGTACGGTGTGTGTACTGTGTGTACTATGTGTGTACTGTGTGTGTACTGTGTGTGCACTGTGTGTGCACACTGTGTGTGTACTGTGTGTTACTGTGTGCGCTACTTCGGCAGGCAGCCGTCTCCTCGTGCGGTTTCGCTTTGCGCGCCCTTTTCCTTGTAACGCATCTACTACCACCACCACCACTACCACCACCACCACTACCACCACTACCACTACCACCACCACTACCACCACAACTACCACCACTACCAACCACCACTACCACTACCACCACCACTACCACCACAACTACCACCACTACCACCACCACTACCACTACCACCACCACTCCACCACCACTACCACCACTACCACCACCACCACTACCACCACCACTACCACCACCACCACCACTACCACCACCACTACCGACCACCACTACCACCACAACTACCACCACTACCACCACTACCACCACCACCACCTACCACCACACCAATACCACCACCACTACCACCACAACTAACCACCACTACACCACCACTACCACACCATTACCACCACTACACCACACCACTACCACCACTACCACCACCACCACCACTACCACCACCACCACCACTAACCACCACCACTACCTACCACCACCACCACTACCACCACTACCACCACCACTACCACCCACTACACCACCACCACTACCACCACCACCACTACCACCACCACCACTACCACCACCACTACCACCACTACTTACCACCACTACCACCACCACCACCACTACCACCACCACTACCACCACTACCACCACCACTACCACCACAACTACCACCACTAGCCACCACCACTACCGACCACTACCACCACCACCACTAGCCACCACCACACTACCACCACCACTACCACCACACCACTACCACTACCACCACCACTACACCACAACTACCACCACCACCACTACCACCACCACCACTACCACCACACCACTACCACCACCACTACCACCACCACTACCACCACCACTACCACCACTACCACCACTACCACCACACCACTACCACCACCACCACTACCCCCACTACCACCACCACTACACCACTACCACCACCACCACTACCACCACCACCTCTACCACCACCACCACTACCACCACCACTACCACCACCACCACTACCACCACCACTACTACCACCACCACTACCACCACCACCACTACCACCACCACCACCACCACGACTGCTGCGACCGCCGTGTGAAGCGAGAGGGAACCCTGTAGAGTACCTGAAATCGAATTTCTGTCAAAATCAAGCAACCCGTCATCCTCGTCGTTCCCAGAACGTGCCTCTCGCTGCGATGCGAGTCACTGTAACACGAATCGCTTTCCACACGAGTCCGCGCCGTGATGGCCCGCTTTTGTTCCCGCAGGTTCTGTTCGAGGACGTGTTCCGCGTGTGCTGGCTCATGTTCATGGTGCTCATGGGCCTTCACCTGCGGTACGACGCCTTCGTTATTCCTCTCTCTCTCTCTCTGTGTGCACGCACGTACCCGTGCGTGTGTATGTACCCTGCAATACGTTGAACTTCTTTCGCACCCTACATAGCCGACCGTGCTATATAAATGTCTCGTTTTATTTGTATGCGTTTGGGTGATTTGTTTACCTGAGTTTTAACACGTAGGCTTGTTTAACTTCCTTGTACTTTGCACTGCTGTCGTGTTTTCTGCTATGTTCTTGTTGTCACGTTCTCACCCCCGTGCCCCTGTCTGTGAAAAAGAGCTTCATAGCTCATCGGATTCCTCCTGCAGTGGCAAATACAGATGCTGATTTCTGTTTGTTGAACTTGTGTCAACACAACGTTGGCGTGGGTCCTGGCGCCAGGAATAAAACGACACCCCCACACCCCCCACACCCCCCACACCACCCACACCACCACCACCCCACCACCCCCCACCCCACCACCACCCCACACCACCACCCCCCACCCCCCACACCAACCCACACCACCACCACCACCACCCCACACCACCACCACCCCCCCACACCAACCCACACCACCACCACCACCACCCACACCACCACCACCACCCACACCACCGACACCACCACCACCACACACCACGACCACACCACCACCACCACACCCCCCACCACCACCCCCCACACTACCACCACCCCCCACACCAACCGACACCACCCACCCCCCACACCACCACCACCCCCCACCCCACCACCCCCCCACCCCACCACCACCCACACCACCACCCCCCCACCCCCCACACCAACCCACACCACCACCACCACCAACCGACACCACCACCCCCCACACCACCACCCACACCACCACCACCCCCCACCCCACCACCCCCCACCCACCACCACCCCACACCATCACCCCCCACCCCCCACACCAACCCACACACCACCACCCCACACCACCACCACCCCCCCACACCAACCGACACCACCACCACCACCCCACACCACCACCACCCCTCACAACCAACCGACACCACCCCCACCACACACCACGACCACACCCACCACCACCACACCCCCCACACCACCACCCCCCACACTACCACCACCCTCCACACCAACCGACACCACCACCCCCCACACCACCACCACCCCCCACCCACCACCCCCACCCCACCACCACCCACACCCACCACCCCCCACCCCCCACACCAACCACACCACCACCACCCCACACCACCACCACCCCCCACACCAACCGACACCACCACCACCACCCACCCCACCCACCACCACCCCCCACACCAACCGACACCACCACCACCCACACCACGGACCACACCCCACCACCACACCCCCCACACCACCACCCCCCACTATACCACCACCCCCCACACCAACCGACACCACCACCCCCCCACCCACCACCCACACCACCACCACCACCCCCCACCCACCACCCCCCACCCCAGCCACCACCCCACCCACCACCCCCCACCCCCCCACCAACCACCCACCCCACACACCCACCACCACCCACCCCCACACCACCGAACCACCACACCACCACCCACACCAACCACCACCACCCCAACCTACACCACCACCACCAACACCACGACCACACCACCACCACCACACCCCCCCACACCACCCACCCCCCACACTACCAACACCCCCCACACCAACCTACACCACCACCCCCCCCACCACCACCCACACACCACCACCCCCCCACCCCACCACCCCCCACCCCCACCACCACCCCACACCACCACCCCCCACCCCCCACACCAACCCACACCACCACCACCACCCCACACCACCACCACCCCCCACACCAACCGACACCACCACCACCACCACCCCACCCCACACCACCCCCACACCAACCGACACCACCACCACCACACACACGACCACACACCACCACCACACCCCCCACACCACCACCCCCCACACTACCACCACCACCCCCCACACACCACACCAAACCACCACCACCCCCCACACCAACCGACACCACCACCACACCACAACCACCCCGCACCACCACCACCCCTCACACCACCCCCAACACCACCACCCCCCCCCCACACCACCACCCCCACACCACCCACCACATCACCCCCCCCCCCTCGCATACCACCACCCCCCACACATACCACCCTCCACACCACCACCCCCCACACCACCACCCGTCACACCACCACATCCCCCCCTGCATACCACCACCCCCACCCCCCACACTACCACCCTCCACACCACCACCCCCCACACCACCACCCGTCACACCACCACCACATCCCCCCCCCGCAATACCACCACCCCCCCACACTACCATCCTCCACACCACCACCCCCCACCTGCCCTCTTCATAGCAAGGCGCCTGGGGCCCAGCCCAGTTGCACCGCCTGCACACTCAGCACTGTCCAACCCTGGGAGAGCGTTGACGCTGGAGAAGTTGGTCGAGGTGGACATCCACATTGAGAATCCGTGCCCCCCCCCCCCCCCTCTCGTCCCTTCCCACAGCGTTCCATCTGACCTTCCAGATCCTCATTCCCGACAACTGGAACCAGTGGCGCGACTTCTACACCGCGTGGTTCACCATGTACCAGCTCTTCCTCGGCCTCGTCAGCCACTGGTTTAACGTCGCCTGCACTTCTCCGACTTCATCAAGGTGGTGTACACCTTCTACATGCTGTTCGCGTTCGTCCTCATGATCAACCTCCTGATCGCCGTGATGCGCAGCACCTACTCGCGCATGGCAGTGGAAAAGGAGCAGTTGTGGCACACACAGGTAACACACGCACACACAGGTTACACAGTAGACAACACACGTTACACACACACAAGGTACACATACACAAGTTACACACACACAAGTTACACACACACACGTTACACACACACAGGTTACACACACACACAGTTCACACACACACAGGTTACACACACACAGTTCACACACACACAGTTCACACACACAGGTTACACACACAAGTTACACACACACGTTACACACACACAAGTTACACACACAGGTTACACACACACAGTTCACACACATACACAGTTCACACACAGTACACACACAGTTCACACACACAGGTAACACACACACACAGGTTACACACACACACACAGGTCACACACACAGGTTACACACACACACACAGGTTACACACACACACACACAGGTTACACACACAGGTTACACACACACACAGGTCACACACACACAGGTCCACACACACACAGGTTACAAACGTGTCTTTGAGGAAGAGGAGGAACTTCCAACGCCAGGAGGCGCGATGATGAGATTTGGGTCTCGAATGAGGAAGGGTTTATTTCCAGACGTCTGCCTTGTTCAACTTTGTTTGGCAGCAGCGTTTCTCCGGATCTGGATTGGGGCACCACGGCAGCTATGAGATGTTAACTACCTCGCCCGGTACACAGGAAGTCGTGGATTCGATCCCGACCCTGACGCCTGCTGCTGTATATTTGGAGTTGACGTGTCTCCCTCCCCGCGATCACGTGGGTTTTCCTCCGGGTCCTCCGGTTTTTCCCTCCACATTTAGAATCAACAATATCACGTGTTCAGACTATTTGGCTGCTATACATATTCACGTGGTGATGATGATGTCACTTCGTTGAGCTATCATTTGTGGCAAGGCCGCTTCTAAAAAAGAGCTCGATAGCTCAGTGGGGCCTTACTTGGTAAGATAAAAACAAGTTAATGAGCTTAGTTTTATAGATTCTAGGGAGGGTGGTCACAGCGGCGGCGGCGTGACCCTCGGAAGGGGATCGAGACTTGAGCTGGCCGCAGCGGTGGCTACTGCGAGGTGCGCCGCTGAGCCCCGCCGGCAACTCCGTTCTCTTTCTCGGCGCGCGCCCACAGGTGGCGGCCACGACCATCCTGCTGGAGCGGAGGCTCCCGCGCTGCCTGCGGTTCCGCGCCGGCGTGAGCGGCAAAGAGTACGGGCTGGGGGACCGCCGGTTCCTCCGGTGGGTGGAACCACGCCCCGCACCTCGTGCACCGCGCCAGTTGGCACCACGACCCACACCCCATGCACCACGGCGGTTGGCACCAGCGCGTGCGCGGCGACTATTGGCGGTGCCGTGGGTGGCCGAGAGACATCACCCGGAACATTTTGGACGAATATCCTGGTGGTTTAGTTTTGCTCCCTTCAGCCAGGTTACAACAAACTCTTGATTACGTCGACGTGCCGAGCATTCCGTTCGTTCGCGACCTGCACGAAGTGCACCACGATACGTAATGAAATGTGACGTGTGTTCAATGCGCCCGCTGGGCGTGCTGCAGGATCGAAGATCGGAACGAGCGCGCCATCCACAAGGTCAAGCGCTACGCCATGGTGTTCAGCGAGGGGCGCGGGGGCAGCGCCGAGGACATGGCAAGCGGCGCCGAGGGAGCGGGGGGCGTCAGCGGCCACTTCACGCGCTCCTCCACCAATCCACAGCCCCAGCAGCAGAGTCAGCAGCTGGAGCCGCCCACCATCATCGTCACCAGCTGCTCGTCGGGCCGCGGCTGGGAGGTCGTGCGCGAGAGCGTGTTCCCGAGCCGGCGCTCCGACTCGCAGGACCAGCGACATGAAGTCGTCTATCAGATCTGACCGCCGGCCCAGCGGCGTCGTGGCCCGCTCCCTCCAAGCGGGAAAGCACCACTCGATTGTTGGAACAGAAATCGCCTGCCCAGAGTGCACGCTGCTGTGCAGTTGGCCTGGTCGGGCGCGTCGACCAACACCGCACGGTCGGCCCGGAGGCGTCGACAGGGGCGGTGCGAACCTCGTCCCGACCGAGGGCCGAACAGGACTTTCAGAAACCTTTAGGCGGGAAACTGCACGTGAAGGAACGCACGCCGCGGCATCGTGCACTCGCGTAACGAGCGCGTCGGCCCGAGTACGAGGTGGCCCTTGGGAGTGACATTAGTGACTTGAGTGCGGTGATGGAGTGAGTGGCTCTCAATCGCAAGGTTGCAAGTTCACATTTTGGGTCGACTCGGCCCATCATCCCCCTTCCCTCCCTCCGGGGCTTATAAAAATGAGCACCACTGTGTGGCGAAGTCAATAACGGTGGTTGAACCTCTGGATATACTCACCCCGCCATAGAAATGTGGAATTTCCACCACTGGCCTTGCAGGGCTGTTAACAGGGGATGAATATCCTGAGCGAGAAACCACTTTTGACTCGAGGCTCTGATCAGTGTGGCCCGGGGTGCGAGGCCTCTTGTGGCGTACTGCCGTAGGTCACCCCTCGTCTATCGGTTCGAATAAGCAGCAAATTCATCTTCTCCACATGACCGTCTCTCCACGTTAAAAAAAAAACATTAAAGTACTTTTTTTTTTCTGGATTTGAAGCTTTCGTGACTGCAGGAATCCATACTCTTTGGTTCTTTCGGTAAAGTCACCGAGCTGGATTATTTTTTAAATCCTTTATATTAAGTTCGCTTGCTTGCTTGCGCGCTTACGACCGTGCAAATCTTTCGGACGTTTTTTAACCCCTTCCCGTGACCCAATCGAGCTGACATTTTGCACACAGACTCGTTGTGCGTGACAATTTATTTTCGTGAAATTTTTTTTCCAAAATTTTACACTTTTTAGGAAAAAATAAATTATATTTAATTACCAATTACTTAATGGTGGCAGGCAATCACCTGACCCATAGGTGGCAGCCATCTCAAGCCAGAGGACGAGAGGACTCTAGCCGCCACGCATATAAAGGATTTAAAAACTTTGTTTTTAAATCCTTTATTCCGCCTGAGGACGACCGCTTGTCGTCGTGATCTGTTATTTTTGTTTTATTTTTTTACCTACGTGACTTTACCGAAAGAACCAAAGATAACTTTGTTTTGACACAGCACACAAGCCGTCGGGCCCCGGTAGCCTTCTGCGAGTGCGTCACTTCAGCAGCACTGACTTAGATGCAAGCAACACCCTGTGCCGGATTCAACGCACAGTGTCTCGTAAGCAGGAGGCCCCACGCTTGCTTGCATCAATGCTGGCGAACTGCTGGGCCATATCGGCAAGGGCCCCTCTCCGTTAAATGGTTTGCTGGTTCG
>NC_083818.1:2194064-2333000 GCF_015708825.2 Lethenteron reissneri
CAATGTTGGCTACGGCCTTGATTTTCACCAAATATGACCTGTAGAAAGAAACGTTAGATTAAGCAAATTCGATAGAATCTTGACATGTTTCAGTTTTTTCATTAATTAATTTTTCATGAAGCCGTCATATGACATGCAATTGGACTCGTTATACAACGACACGACATCATTGGCGATTAGCAATTCCCGGCTCTCAATACCGGTAATCGATTCTGTCCCTCCTTATATTTTTGTTCCTAGTTTTTATGCATCAGCCCACACAGCATTACTTTCTGGGATCGCATTTTGTTTGTGTGTAAAAAAAAGAATGAAACAACTTTGCTCTCATATTTTCTACACGGCAGGGACGTTTTAACGTGGGGAAGGAGACCGTGTGCGTATTCACTGCTTGTTGACTTCAGAGCCCAGCTGTGAGAGCCCGTGGGTGTGCAGTGGAGCCGTGCACCCCATGGGCTGCGATGATTTGACGCAGCGATGTGAGCAGACGTGGCGGGGGTTGTGGGGAGCGGTGGCGGAGCGGTTAGCGCGTTGAGCTACGAACCTGGCGACCAGGGTTCGATTCCCGCTCACGGCCAACACCGGTGATGATTTTTTGAACCGGTCCTGGGCCTTCCCTAGGTCGACTCGGCCTCAAATGAGTACCCAGTGCGATGCGTAAACATCCCCACTGGGGAGACAAAGGCGGTCGGGCGCGGTGTTGGCCACCCACCCCTTCGTGTGCCGTGCCGGCCTTCATAGGTGCTAATCACTAACCACAGACGGTTACAGGCTACACGGTGGATCTTTGTCTTGCGTATGTGTCAACACGGGACAACCCAAGCCGATGGCGAAATGAACAACGCCGCTCGTCTGGCTCCTTGGGGTCGCTCCCTCTGGGACGACACCGCCACCTTCAGACAGAGGTTGCAACCGGGTACCCGATACCCGTACCCTACCCGATATCCGTACCCTACCCGATACCCGGCTACCCGTACTGTTTGTCACTCATTTCCCAACGTCTTGAATCAACCCACCCGCGCCTGCAACATGGCTTCATCCCAGAGGTCGCAATCAGGTATCCAATACCCGTACCCTACCCGTACTCGGCCGGGTACGGGTAGAGTGCGGGTACGGCCGGGTACGGGTACCCGTTTGCGACTCTGGTGCGGCCGGGTACGGGTAAGGAATCAAAACCCGTGTGCGACCTCTGCCTTCAGACGAGACGACACTGCCACCTTCAGACGAGAGCGAGACATCCAGAAACCTCCTGGCTCAGGCTCGGGGGGGGGGGGGGGTGAAGTCGGTCGGCAGTCAAAATAACAAGGAGAGCAGCCACCTTTTGTTTTCGGTAAAAACAATACATTCTTATTCATATTCTTAGGTTTTTTCGGTAAAGTCACGTAGGTAAAACATTAAAATGAATGAAAGTAAAAGTAAAAAACAACCACAAAACACCAACAACTCAATATTTCAAAGCGCCGCGCAATGCCACGTGCTGACACACGAGATTGGTGGTGGTCCTGAATAAATAATGTCACGAAGCAGTTATTTTATAGAGCCACATGCTACAACGGAGCCGTCGGTTTCCGACTCCTGCCCATGGTGAACTGAACTCCCTTGGTGAACTGGACTCCCATGGTGAACTGGACTCCCATGGTAAACTGGACTCCCTTGGTGAACTGAACTCCCATGGTGAACTGGACTCCCATGGTAAACTGGACTCCCATGGTGAACTGGACTCCCATGGTAAACTGGACTCCCATGGTGAACTGAACTCCCATGGTGAACTGGACTCCCATGGTAAACTGGACTTCCATGGTGAACTGGACTCCCATGGTAAACTGGACTTCCATGGTGAACTGGACTCCCATGGTAAACTGGACTCCCATGGTGAACTGGACTCCCATGGTAAACTGGACTCCCATGGTGAACTGAACTCCCATGGTGAACTGAACTCCCATGGTAAACTGGACTCCCATGGTGAACTGGACTCCCATGGTAAACTGGACTTCCATGGTGAACTGGACTCCCATGGTAAACTGGACTCCCATGGTGAACTGGACTCCCTTGGTGAACTGAACTCCCATGGTAAACTGGACTCCCATGGTGAACTGGACTCCCATGGTAAACTGGACTTCCATGGTGAACTGGACTCCCATGGTAAACTGGACTCCCATGGTGAACTGGACTCCCATGGTAAACTGGACTCCCATGGTGAACTGAACTCCCATGGTGAACTGGACTCCCATGGTAAACTGGACTCCCATGGTGAACTGGACTCCCATGGTAAACTGGACTCCCATGGTGAACTGGACTCCCTTGGTGAACTGGACTCCCATGGTAAACTGGACTCCCATGGTGAACTGGACTCCCATGGTGAACTGAACTCCCATGGTGAACTGGACTCCCTTGGTGAACTGGATTTCCATGGTGAACTGGACTTCCTTGGTGAACTGGACTTCCATGGTGAACTAGACTCCCATAGTGAACTGGATTCCCATGGTGAACTGGACTCCCATGGTGAACTGGACTCCCATGGTGAACTGGACTCCCATGGTGAACTGGACTCCCATGGTAAACTGGACTCCCATGGTGAACTCGACTCCCATGGTAAACTGGACTTCCATGGTGAACTGGACTCCCATGGTAAACTAGACTCCCTTGGTGAACTGGACTCCCATGGTGAACTGGATTCCCATGGTGAACTGGACTCTCATGGTAAACTGGGCTCCCATGGTGAACTGGACTCCCATGGTGAACTGGACTCTCATGGTAAACTGGACTCTCATGGTAAACTGGGCTCCCATGGTGAACTGGACTCCCATGGTGAACTGGACTCCGATGGTGAACTGGACTCCCATGGTGAACTGGACTCCCATGGTGAACTGGACTCCCATTGTGAATGGGCTCCCATGGTGAACTGGACTTCCATGGTGAACTGGACTCCCATGGTAAACTGGACTCCCTTGGTGAACTGGACTCCCATGGTGAACTGGATTCCCATGGTGAACTGGACTCTCATGGTAAACTGGGCTCCCATGGTGAACTGGACTCCCATGGTGAACTGGACTCTCATGGTAAACTGGACTCTCATGGTAAACTGGGCTCCCATGGTGAACTGGACTCCCATGGTGAACTGGACTCCCATGGTGAACTGGACTCCCATGGTGAACTGGACTCCCATGGTGAACTGGACTCCCATTGTGAATGGGCTCCCATGGTGAACTGGACTCCCATGGTGAACTGGATTCCCATGGTGAACTGGATTCCCATGGTGAACTGGACTCCCATTGTGAATGGGCTCCCATGGTGAACTGGACTCCCATGGTGAACTGGATTCCCATGGTGAACTGGATTCCCATGGTGAACTGGACTCCCATGGTGAACTGGACTCCCATGGTGAACTGGATTCCCATGGTGAACTGGACTCCCATGGTGAACTGGACTCCCATGGTGAACTGGATTCCCATGGTGAACTAGACTCCCATGGTGAACTGGATTCCCATGGTGAACTGGATTTCCATGGTGAACTGAACTTCCATGATGAACTGGACTCCCTTGGTGAACTGGACTCCCTTGGTGAACTGGACTTCCATGGTAAACTGGATTCCCATGGTGAACTTGACTTCCATGGTCAGGAGTCGGAATTCGGTAAACCCCCCTGAATTTTTCAAAGAGCCGCATGCGGTTCCGGAGCCCAGATCTAGCTGCTCCCCATGACCATCACAGCCTCACCATAACCCTCACCGACTCGCCGAAAATACCCTCACCGCTTTGCCAGGACCCTCGCAGACTCGCCACGGTCATCACGAAATCCATCAGATCCTTAGAGTAGCTCTTCCTGCCTTACTAACATCCTCACCACCATCACATCCTCACTATCACCCTCACTTTCTTACCGCAGCCTCACCGAAAACCTCATTCCCCACCAGCCCCTGGGGCCGCGTGATTGAGTTGAGTCATTAAGTTGGTGAGCAATTTAGTGAGCCGTCATTGAGTGAGTGATATGGTGGTTGAGTCGGCGAATGACTGAGCGATTGAATACGCGAGTGAATAAGTACGTCGGTGAGTGAGCAATTGAGTGATAGAGTGAAAGAGTGAGCAATTGAGTAAGCGAGTGAATAAGTCTGTGTGCGAGTGAGTGACTGAGGCAGTGAGTGAGTGATTGAGTATGCGAGTGAATAAGTGAGCGAGTGAGTTATTGAGTGAGTGATAGAGTGATTGAGGCAGTGAGTGATTGAGTAGGCGAGTGAATAAGTGAGCGAGTGAGTGAGTTATTGAGTGATTGAGAGATTGAGGTAGTGATTTAGTAGGCGAGTGAATAAGTGAGCGAGTGAGTGATTTTTGAGTGATTTATAGAATGATTGAGGCAGTGAGTGAGTGAATAAGTGAGCGAGTGAGTGATTTTTGAGTGATTGATAGAATGATTGAGGCAGTGAGTGAATAAGTGAGCGAGTGAGTGAGTCATTGAGTGATACAGTGATTGAGGCAGTGAGTGAGTCATTGATTAGGCGAGTGAATAAATGAGCGAGTGAGTGAGTGATATAGTGATTGAGACAGTGAGTGTGTGATTGACTAGGCGAGTGAATAAGTGAGCGAGTGAGTGAGTCATTGAGTGAGTGATACAGTGATTGAGGCAGGGAGTGAGTGAATAAGTGAGCGAGTGAGTCATTGGGTGAGTGATAGAGTGATTGAGGCAGTGAGTGATTGGGTGAGTGAATAAGTGATTGAGTAGGCGAGTGAATAAGTGATTGAGTGAGTGATTGAGGCAGTGAGTAAGCGAGCGACCCCAATCCGCGGGAGTGCAGCGGATCAATCCGTGCGACACCGCCACTCACCTGGGCACCACCGTTCTCACCTTCAAAGCCTCACCACCCCTCTACCCCACGCGCTCCTCCTCCTCCTCACCAACCCCTGGGACGAGTGAGTGAGGCGAGTGATCGAGTGATTAATTGAGTGATTGAATTATTAATTGATTGAGTGATTAATTTTATTGAGTGATCGAGTAATTAATTGATTGAGTGATTGAGTGATCAAGTGATTGAGTGATTAATTGATTGAGCGATTAATTGATTGAGCGATTGAGTGATCGAGTGATTAATTTATTGAGTGAGTGATTAATTGATTGAGTGATTGAGCGATTAATTGATTGAGTGATTAATTGATTGAGTGATTAATTGATCGAGTGATCAAGTGATTAATTGATTGAGTGATTAATTGATTGAGTGATCGAGTGATTAATTGATCGAGTGATTCATTTATTGCGTGATCAATTGATTGAGTTATTGAGTGATCGAGTGATTGAGTGATCTAGTGATTAATTGATTGAGTGATCTAGTAATTCATTAATTGAGTGATCGAGTGATTCATTAATTGAGTTATCTAGTGATTAATTGATTGAGTGATCGAGCGATTAATTGATTGAGTGATCTAGTGATTAATTGATTGATCGAGTGATTAATTGATTGAGTGATCTAGTGATTAATTGAGTGATCGAGTGATTAATTGATTGAGTGATCTAGTGATTAATTTATTGAGTGATTCATTGATTTAGTGATCGAGTGATTGAGTGATTAATTCATTTTGATCAGCGATTGAGTATTTGAGTGATTCATTCATTTTGATCAGCGATTGAGTAATTGAGTGATTCATTCATTTTGATCGAGTGACTGAGTGATCGAGTGTGACCGCCTCTCCCCCGACGCCACCCACCGCGTGGTGAGAGTGGAGGAGGGTCACGGGGTCCCCCCCCCCGCTGCCCACCCCCTCGCTCCGCGTGTGTCAGCTGCTCCGGCCCGAGCGCTTGCTGCTGGGGTCCGACGCGTGCGTGCGAGAGAGGAGGAGGTGGTGGTGGTGGTTGGTGGTGGTGGTTGTTGGAGGTGGTGGTGGTTGGAGGGGGGGAAGAGTGACAGGAGGGTGGTGGTGGGGGAGCAGTGGGGAGGGAGCGAGCGAGCGAGTGGGGGGATAAAACAGTGACCCAGCAGTAACAGCAGCAGCAAGCAGAGGCAGCAGCATCAAGAAGCAGCAGCAACAGCAGCAAGGAGTAAGCGGCAGCAGAAGCAAGAGGCAGCAGCATCAAGAAGCAGCAGTAACAGCAGCAGAAGCAAGTAACAGCTGCAAGGAGTAAGCAGCAGCAGCAAGAAGCAGCAGCAGCAAGAAGCAGCAGCATAAGCAAGAAGCAGCAGCAGCAGGCGGCTGTGGTGATAGCGGCGGCGCTCCGGGACCCCCGCCCGCCACGAACACCACTCCGCCTCCTCCTCCGCCGTGTTGGTGGTGGTAGTGGTTGGTGGTTGGTGGTGGTGGCCACAACCCCCTGGCGAGATGAGCACTCACGCCCTGCGCGCCATCAACAACAACGTGAGGAGGTGGAGGGAGGGAGGAAGAGGAGGGGATGAGTGGTGGTAGTGGTGTTGGGGGGCAGACGACGGCGCGGCCTGCGTTGTGATGTCCGGCGCTCTGCACGTTGTTGTTGACGATGGGCGGACACGTGCGGGGCTGATGATGATGATCGTCATCAGTAAGCAGAGGTAGCAGCAGCGCCACCAGCAGCAGCAGTAGCAGCAGCGGTGTCATAGCCATCAGCAAGCAGCAACAGCAGCAGAATCAGCGGTAGCATCAGCGGCGTTATTAGGAGTAGCACCGCCATCATCATCAACACAGCAGAATCATAGCCAGCGGTAGTATCAGTGATAAAATCAGCAGTAGCATCAGCAGTAGTATCAGTGATAAAATCAGCAGTAGCATCAGCGGTAGTTTCAGTGATAAAATCAGCAGTAGCATCAGCGGTAGTTTCAGTGATAAAATCAGCAGTAGTATCAGCAGTAGTTTCAGTGATAAAATCAGCAGTAGCATCAGCGGTAGTTTCAGTGATAAAATCAACAGTAGCATCAGCAGTAGTATCAGTGATAAAATCAGCAGTAGCATCAGCGGTAGTTTCAGTGATAAAATCAGCAGTAGCATCAGCGGTAGTATCAGTGATAAAATCAACAGTAGCATCAGCAGTAGTATCAGTGATAAAATCAGCAGTAGCATCAGCGGTAGTTTCAGTGATAAAATCAGCAGTAGTATCAGCAGTAGTTTCAGTGATAAAATCAGCAGTAGTATCAGCAGTAGTTTCAGTGATAAAATCAGCAGTAGCATCAGCGGTAGTATCAGTGATAAAATCAACAGTAGCATCAGCAGTAGTATCAGTGATAAAATCAGCAGTAGCATCAGCGGTAGTTTCAGTGATAAAATCAGCAGTAGTATCAGCAGTAGTTTCAGTGATAAAATCAGCAGTAGCATCAGCGGTAGTTTCAGTGATAAAATCAGCAGTAGCATCAGCGGTAGTTTCAGTGATAAAATCAGCAGCAGCATCAGCGGTAATATCAGTGATACAATCAGCAGTAGCATCAGCGGTAGTTTCAGTGATAAAATCAGCAGCAGCATCAGCGGTAGTTTCAGTGATAAAATCAGCAGCAGCATCAGCGGTAGTTTCAGTGATACAATCAGCAGCAGCATCAGCGGTAGTTTCAGTGATACAATCAGCAGTAGCATCTGCAGTAGTATCAGTGATAAAATCAGCAGTAGCATCAGCGGTAGTATCAGTGATACAATCAGCAGTAGCATCAGCGGTAGTTTCAGTGATAAAATCAGCAGTAGCATCAGCGGTAGTTTCAGTGATAAAATCAGCAGCAGCATCAGCGGTAGTTTCAGTGATAAAATCAGCAGCAGCATCAGCATTAACAGGAGTACCACCATCATTATCAGCATCTTCACCAGCAGTAGTATGAGTAATACAATCAGCAAGCAGCAGTGTGATCAGCAGTAGCATCAGCATTACTAGGAGCACAACCACCATCATATCGTCAGCACAATCATAAACGGCAGCGTAACCATCACTACCAAACAGCATCATCATTGCCGATATGTCAACATCAGTAGCCGCGTGATCGGCAGCTTTACCAGCAGTGTCCTCTAAAGCAGCAAGTAACATCACAACATCTTCAGCATCTTCAGCATCATCAACAGCAGCAGCGATAGCAACCATCATCATCAGCAGCAGCATTATTCCCACTTGTGTCATCATCATCAGCAGCAGCGTTATTAAAATCCGCACCACCGCCATCATCATCATCATTATCATCGACGTTATTTGTCATAATCAGCATCGTCATCAGCATCGTCATTGTAATTGGTGGTGGTGTTCACAGTGCGTGTGGTGGGCATGACAAGTCATTATAGTTAGTGGTGGTGGTGGTGGTGTTCTAAGGCCTCGCCACCATCGCTTTCGTTGCCACGGGGACGGAGGCTGTGAGTATCGAGATCACAGACGTGCACTGCACGTGGAAGCCGCGTGTAGTGTAAGCTGTGTGTAGTGTAATACGTCTGTAGTGTAGTGTAAGGTATTGTAGGCGATGTGAGGAATGTTAGTTGTGTGTAAGGCGCGTTATAGGGGTAGGGCATATGCCAGACGTTATGGTAAGGGTGGTGTAAGCAAGGCTTGTGTAACATGTGCACATTGTGTAAGGTGTGAAAGGCGTGTGTGTTAATTGGTGGAAGGCGTGCAAAGCTTATGTCTCCCATCAGACTCCAACACACGTCAACCCATCACACCCATACCTCCCATCACACCCATACCCATCACACCCCCGACCCCTATCACACCCCTACCTCCCATCACATCCATCACACCCCTACCCCCATCACACCCCCTACCCCTATCACACCCATACTCCTACCTCCCATCACACCCCCTACCCCTATCACACCCATACCCATCACACCCCTACCCATCACACCACTACCCCCATCACACCCCTACCCCCATCACACCCCTACCCCTATCACACCATCACACCCCTACCTCCATCACACCCCTACCTCCCATCACACCCCTACCTCCATCACACCCCTACCTCCATCACACCCCTACCTCCATCACACCCCTACCTCCCATCACACCCCTACCCATCACACCACTACCCCTATCACACCCCTACCCCCATCACAACCCCTACCCCCATCACACCCCTACCCATCACACCCCTACCCCCATCACACACCCCTACCCCCATCACATCCCTACCCCTATCACACCCCTACCCCCATCACACCCCTACCCCCATCACACCCCTACCCCATCACACCCCTACCCTATCACACCCCTACCCATCACACCACCTACCCCCATCACACCCCTACCCCCATCACACCCCTACCCCCATCACAACCCTACCCCCATCACACCCCTACCTCCCATCACACCCCTACCCCCATCACACCCCTACCCCCATCACACCCCTACCCCCATCACACCCCTACCCCTATCACACCCCTACCCATCACACCACCTACCCCCATCACACCCCTACCCATCCACACCCCCTACCCCCATCACAACCCCTACCCCCATCACACCCCTACCCATCACACCCCTACCTCCCATCACATCCCTACCCCTATCACACCCCTACCCCCATCACACCCCTACCTCCCATCACACCCCTACCCATCACACCCCTACCCCCATCACACCCCTACCCCCATCACACCCCTACCTCCCATCACATCCCTACCCCCATCACACCCCTACCCCCATCACACCCCTACCTCCCATCACACCCCTACCCATCACACCCCTACCCCCATCATACCCCTACCCCCATCACACCCCTACCCCCATCACACCCCTACCCCTATCACACCCCTACCCATCACACCACCTACCCCCATCACACCCCTACCCCCATCACAACCCTACCCCCATCACACCCCTACCTCCATCACACCCCTACCCATCACACCCCTACCCCCATCACACCCCTACTCCCATCACACCCCTACCCCCATCACACCCCTACCCCCATCACACCCCTACCCCCATCACACCCGACCCCTATCACACCAATCACACCACCTACCCCCATCACACCCCTACCCCCATCACACCCCTACCCCCATCACACCCGACCCCTATCACACCCATCACACCACCTACCCCTATCACACCCCTACTCCCATCACATCCGACCCCTATCACACCCATCACACCACCTACCCCCATCACACCCCTACCCATCACACCACCTACCCCCATCACACCCCTACCCCCATCACACCCCTACCCCCATCACACCCCTACCCATCACACCCCCTACCCCCATCACACCCCTACCCATCACACCCCCTACCCCCATCACACCACCTACCCTATCACACTCCTACCCATCACACCCCTACCCCCATCACACACCCTACCCCCATCACACCCTACCCATCACACCCTACCCATCACACCCTACCCATCACACCCTACCCATCACACCCCTACCCCCATCACACCCCTACCCCCATCACACCCCTACCTCTATCACAACCCCTACCCATCACACCCCCCTACCCCTATCACACCCCTACCCCCATCACACCACCTACCCCTATCACACTCCTACCCATCACACCCCCTACCCCCATCACACCTCCAACCCTATCACACCCCTACTCCCATCACAACCCCGACCCCTATCACACCCATCACAACCCCCTACCCCTATCACCCCCCTACTACCTCCATCACACCCATCACACCCCTACCCATCACAACCCCAACCCTATCACACCCCTACTCCCATCACACCCCCTGCCCCTATCACACCCCTACTACCTCCATCACACCCATCACACCCCTCCCCATCACAACCCCAACCCTATCACACCCCTACTCCCATCACACCCCCTACCCCTATCACACTCATCACAACCAAACTCCCAGCACCGCCCTACCCATCACTCCCCCTTCTTCTCGTATTGCCGCCTATCGCAACCCGACACCCATCACACTCCCATCACGCTCGCTGCTCTAATCGCATCTGCTGGACACTGCTGCTGATTGAATCAGGAGCCGGTTCTGGCTGCGCCTCTGTTAGACACGAGACGCGAATGCCTCGGATGTGACCCTTCAGGTGCCCGCATCTCGCGATCGTTGAGACAACGTGTCACTCAACCCCGCTCCCTGGCTAAGGGGGGCGCGCGTGGCGTCGGGCAATAGGGGGGGGCTGCCTGGAGGAGTGAGGGAACCGGAGGGGAGCCAGTGGGAGAAAGGCGAGGGGAGGTGTGTAGGGGGAGGATGGTGTGGTGAGTGAGGGGAGGGGTAAGGGAGGGGTGGTGATTGAGGGGTGAGGAACAGAGGCGTAGCTAGGATATTTTGCGCCACCCCCCCCGTTTAATCACATTTTCCTATTACATCGAATAAGGAATAACAATTTAAATTTTAATGAAACATTGTATTTAAAGAAGCAAATTTATAGAAATTATATTACATGGCTCACTCAGTCACTGTCGTAGACTGGTTGACATAGTCTACAAAATATTATTTTTTCTTGATTTCACTGTCGCAAACTGGTCAATCACGTAATCAAAATCTGTTTTTTACAATGTTTATCTTTCAACGCTAAGAAGAGCAAGATCGCTGAGACGATCTTGTCCCTTTGAAGCACGCAAATACGACAAAATAAGTTTCAATTTGCTGAACGACCGCTCACAGCTTGCAATTGAAACTGCTATTGTTATAAAACTTTGCAGTGAAATTCGCAAATTCGGAAATATGTCGTCTCCATAAAACACAATAAAACCAAGAAGATCTAAAGGAGTTTCTGGTAGAACTTCATTCTGGTTACTGAGCAGCATTTTGCAATCTCCAATTTCTGTGAAAAGTTTGTGGCCATTGATGTCGGTGTCATAGAAATTTCCAAAATCTGTGCAATTTCCAGCAGAAATGCAAAATTTGTGTTCAGGTCTTTTAGTCGTAAAAACCGTGTTGAGCCTTGTAGTAAATGCTGCTAAATGAAGGCCACGCCATGTTGACGTGCGTGGGCTGCTCCGGCTGCTGCAGCCGCCTGGAGCGTGGTGGTGTCACTAATAAGAACTCAAAATAGGCCGTCGTAGTTTCCGCCACCAAAAAACAGGCCAGTGACTAAGGCTGAAAGACTGCGCCTGTCTGTTGTTTGGGACGTTCTTCCATGTAAGTTCTTAATAGGCGCGCGTACCAAAATGTAATTACATGACATGTAGGCTGTGTGTGGCGGGATATATAAACTTTTAGGTTGAGGTGTAGATGTGTGCAGTAGTTTCAGGCTGCCGCGCCCGCCGCAATAAGTTATAATGTAACGTTGTAAGCCTCATTTTGGCGCCCCTTTACCTTGGCGCCCGGGGACACATGTACCCCCCCTGCCCCCCCCTAGCTACGCCTCTGGTGAGGAAGGGGTGGTGAGTGAGGGGAGGGGTGAGGGAGAAGTAGTGAGGGAGGGGTGAGGGAGGAGTGGTGAGTGAGGGAATAGGGATGGGTGGTGAGGGAGGGGAGGGGTGAGTGAGGGGTGGTGAGTGAGGGGAGGGGTGAGTGAGGGGATGGGTAAGGAAGGGGTGGTAAGTAGGGGTCGGCACGGTTTGGCTCAAACCACCAAACCGCGGTTTGAACCGAACCAAATCGGTTTGGTTTGGCTCTGTTTGAACTGGTTCGGTTTGGTTTGGGGCTACGAAAACCGACTCGGTTTGGCTCGGACAGGGTGGAACCGGCTCAAACTAGTTTGGTTGGTTGTAAAGGCCGAGTACAGCAATATCAAGGACATGATGACGGACATTCTCAACCAGCGCTACCCAGCGTTGACGCCGAAGGCGGCGCTGCGTGGCGGCATTAACATCCTCTTTGACATGGTCTACGCGCCCAACGCTCACGACGGCGCCGCCTCCGAGGTCGACCGCTTCCTGCTTGAGCCGACTCAGGGCCTGAGCATGGACGTCGTCGAGTGGTGGAAGCTGTACGGCGGCAAGTACCCGCGCCTGCGACGCGTGGCCCTCGACTATTTGCCTATCCCGGCGTCGTCCGTGCCCTCCGAGAGAGCAAACTCGGCCGCCAAGCGCTCCTTTCTCGACCGACCAAACCTGCACAAGTGCACGTTCAAGGCCGAGATGTGTGTGCGCTCGTGGGCGCGGATGTTGCCTAGTGTTGGGGTTTCACTGCCATTGAACTACCACACTGCGTTCAAGGACATTGGGCGTGCCAAGCTTGAGGAGATGGCTGTGGACGACATCGTCGTCCAGTACTTGCTAGTGAATCTCAATATGAAGAAAGCCTGCGTAGAAATTAGCGATTAATACACTTGATATTTATATTGAATGCAAATATTGTTTGCCGCGCATCTTTTCGGTTCAAGCCAACTCAAGAGGTTTGGTTTAGCTTAGTTTGGTTTGGTTTTGGTTTGGTTTGGTTCAGTCGTCGCTGGTTTGGTTTGGTTTGCTCAATTTGAAACCAGTTTGAGTCGGTTCAAACCGTGCCGACCCCTAGTGGTAAGTGAGGGGAGAGGGAGGGGTGGTGAGGGAGGGGTGGTGAGGGAGGGGAGGGGTGGTGAGTGAGGGGAGGGGTGGTGAGTGAGGGGAGGGGTGGTGAGTGAGGGGAGGGGTGGTGAGTGAAGGGAGGGGTGAGGAAGGGGTGGTGAGGAAGGGGTGGTGAGGGAGGGGTGAGGGAGGAGAGTGAGGGAGGGTGGTGGTGAGTGAGGGGAGGGGTGAGGGAGGGGTGGTGAGTGAGGGGAGGGGTGGTGAGTGAGGGGAGGGGTGGTGAGTGAGGGGGAGGGGTGGTGAGTGAGGGGAGGGTGGTGAGTGAGGGGAGGGGTGGTGAGTGAGGGGAGGGGTGAGGAAGGGGGGGTGAGTGAGGGGAGGGGGTGGTGAGTGAGGGGAGGGGTGGTGAGTGAAGGGAGGGGTGAGGAAGGGGTGGTGAGGGAGGGGTGGTGAGTGAGGGGTGGTGAGTGAGGGGAGGGGTGAGGGAGGGGTGGTGAGTGAGGGGAGGGGTGAGGGAGGGGTGGTGAGTGAGGGGAGGGGTGGGGAGTGAGGGGCGGGGTGAGGAAGGGGACGGGGTGAGGAAGGGGTGATGCGTGAAGGATGAGGGAGGGGAGTGGAAGTGCTTCCGGGTCCTGCCCGCTGCTTCCGGGTCACGTGGTGTTGTTGCTGCTGCTGCTGGCCGCGCGCGGAGGTACTGACCGCGACCCCTGACCCCCTGACCCCCTGACCCAGCGCCGTGACCCCGTGCTAGGATCGTGGTTGTTGTGGTGATTGTTGTTGTTTGCTGCTGGTGAAATCTGCCGACGTCGCGTAGTGCCGCCTCAGCTGCCACTGTTGAGCCACGAGCGACACCCCCCCCCCCCCGTGTGTCTCCCCCCCTCCCCCCCCGTGTGTCTCCCCCCCGTGTGTCTCCACCCCCCCCCCCCGTGTGTCTCCACCCCCCCCCCCCCGTGTGTCTCCACCCTCCCCCGTGTGTCTCCCCCCCCTCCCCCCCCGTGTGTCTCCACCCTTCCCTCCCCCCCCCGTGTGTCTCCACCCTCCCCCCCCCCGTGTGTCTCCACCCTCCCCCCCGTGTGTCTCCACCCCCCCCCCGTGTGTCTCCACCCCCCCCCCCGTGTGTCTCCACCCCTCCCCCCCCGTGTGTCTCCACCCTCCCCCCCGTGTGTCTCCACCCTCCCCCCCGTGTGTCTCCACCCCCCCCCGTGTGTCTCCACCCCCCCCCCGTGTGTCTCCACCCCCCCCCCCCCGTGTGTCTCCACCCCTCCCCCCCCGTGTGTCTCCACCCTCCCCCCCGTGTGTCTCCACCCCCCCCCCGTGTGTCTCCACCCCCCCCCCGTGTGTCTCCACCCCTCCCCCCCCGTGTGTCTCCACCCTCCCCCCCCGTGTGTCTCCACCCTCCCCCCCCCGTGTGTCTCCACCCTCCCCCCCCCCGTGTGTCTCCACCCTCCCCCCCGTGTGTCTCCACCCCTCCCCCCCCGTGTGTCTCCACCCTCCCGTGTGTCTCCACCCTCCCCCCCCGTGTGTCTCCACCCCCCCCCGTGTGTCTCCCCCCTCCCCCCCGTGTGTCTCCCCCCCTCCCCCCCCCGTGTGTCTCCACCCTCCCCCCCCGTGTGTCTCCACCCTCCCCCCCGTGTGTCTCCCCCCCTCCCCCCCCGTGTGTCTCCACCCTCCCCCCCGTGTGTCTCCCCCCCTCCCCCCCGTGTGTCTCCCCCCTCCCCCCCCCGTGTGTCTCCCCCCCTCCCCCCCCGTGTGTCTCCCCCCCTCCCCCCCCCGTGTGTCTCCACCCTCCCCGCCCCGTGTGTCTCCACCCTCCCCCCCGTGTGTCTCCCCCCCTCCCCCCCGTGTGTCTCCCCCCCTCCCCCCCCCCGTGTGTCTCCCCCCCTCCCCCCCCGTGTGTCTCCCCCCTTCCCCCCCGTGTGTCTCCACCCTCCCCCCCGTGTGTCTCCCCCCCTCCCCCCCCCGTGTGTCTCCACCCTCCCCCCCCCCGTGTGTCTCCACCCTCCCCCCCCGTGTGTCTCCACCCCCCCCCCCCCGTGTGTCTCCCCCCCTCCCCCCCCCGTGTGTCTCCCCCACTCCCCCCCTCGTGTGTCTCCACCCTCCCCCCCCCGTGTGTCTCCACCCTCCCCCCGTGTGTCTCCCCCCCTCCCCCCCGTGTGTCTCCCCCCCTCCCCCCCCCGTGTGTCCTCCACCCTCCCCCCCCCGTGTGTCTCCACCCTCCCCCCCCGTGTGTCTCCACCCCCCCCCCGTGTGTCTCCCCCCCTCCCCCCCCGTGTGTCTCCACCCTCCCCCCCCGTGTGTCTCCCCCCCTCCCCCCCGTGTGTCTCCACCCTCCCCCCCCGTGTGTCTCCACCCTCCCCCCCCCCCGTGTGTCTCCACCCTCCCCCCCCCCCGTGTGTCTCCACCCCTCCCCCCCGTGTGTCTCCCCCCCGTGTGTCTCCCCCCTCCCCCCCCGTGTGTCTCCACCCTCCCCCCCCCGTGTGTCTCCACCCTCCCCCCCCGTGTGTCTCCACCCTCCCCCCCCGTGTGTCTCCACCCTCCCCCCCCGTGTGTCTCCACCCCCCCCCGTGTGTCTCCACCCTCCCCCCCCCGTGTGTCTCCACCCTCCCCCCCGTGTGTCTCCACCCCCCCCCCCCGTGTGTCTCCACCCTCCCCCCCCGTGTGTCCCTTACCCTCCCCCCCCGTGTGTCTCCACCCTCCCCCCCCGTGTGTCTCCACCCTCCCCCCCCCCCGTGTGTCTCCACCCTCCCCCCCCGTGTGTCTCCACCTTCCCCCCCGTGTGTCTCCACCCTCCCCCCCCGTGTGTCTCCACCCTCCCCCCCGTGTGTCTCCCTCCCTCCCCCCGTGTGTCTCCACCCCCACCCTCCCCCCCCGTGTGTCTCCACCCTCCACCCCCCGTGTGTCTCCACCCTCCCCCCCCGTGTGTCTCCCCCCCTCCCCCCCCGTGTGTCTCCCCCCCTCCCCCCGTGTGTCTCCACCCCCACCCTCCCCCCCCGTGTGTCTCCACCCTCCACCCCCGTGTGTCTCCACTCTCCCCCCCCGTGTGTCTCCAGCCTCCCCCCGTGTGTCTCCCTCCCCCCTCCCCCCGTGTGTCTCCACCCCCACCCTCCCCCCCCGTGTGTCTCCCCCCCTCCCCCCCCCCGTGTGTCTCCACCCTCCCCACCCTCCCCCCCCCGTGTGTCTCCACCCCCACCCCCCCCCCCCGTGTGTCTCCACCCTCCCCCCCGTGTGTCTCCCCCCCTCCCCCCCCCCGTGTGTCTTTCCCCCTCCCCCCCGTGTGTCTCCACCCTCCCCCCCGTGTGTCTCCACCCTCCCCACCCTCCCCCCCCGTGTGTCTCCACCCTCCCCCCCCGTGTGTCTCGACCCTTCCCCCCCGTGTGTCTCTCCCCCTCCCCCCCGTGTGTCTCCACCCTCCCCCCCCGTGTGTCTCCACCCTCCCCCCCCCCGTGTGTCCTCCACCCTCCCCCCCCGTGTGTCTCCCCCCCTCCCCCCTGTGTGTCTCCCCCCCTCCCCCCCCATGTGTCTCCACCCTCCCCCCCCCGTGTGTCTCCACCCCCACCCCCCCCGTGTGTCTCCACCCTCCCCCCCGTGTGTCTCCACCCTCCCCCCCCCGTGTGTCTCCACCCTCCCCCCCGTGTGTCTCCACCCCCCCCCCCCCGTGTGTCTCCACCCCCCCCCGTGTGTCTCCACCCTCCCCCCCCGTGTGTCTCCACCCCCCCCCCCGTGTGTCTCCCCCCCTCCCCCCCGTGTGTCTCCCCCCCCTCCCCCCCCCGTGTGTCTCCCCCCCTCCCCCCCCCGTGTGTCTCCACTCTCCCCCCCCGTGTGTCTCCACCCTCCCCCCCGTGTGTCTCCCCCCCTCCCCCCCCGTGTGTCTCCACCCTCCCCCCCGTGTGTCTCCCCCCCCTCCCCCCCGTGTGTCTCCCCCCCTCCCCCCCCCCCGTGTGTCTCCCCCCCTCCCCCCCCGTGTGTCTCCCCCCCTCCCCCCCCCCGTGTGTCTCCACCCTCCCCCCCCGTGTGTCTCCACCCTCCCCCCCGTGTGTCTCCCCCCCTCCCCCCCGTGTGTCTCCCCCCCTCCCCCCCCCCGTGTGTCTCCCCCCCTCCCCCCCGTGTGTCTCCCCCCCTCCCCCCCGTGTGTCTCCACCCTCCCCCCCCCGTGTGTCTCCCCCCCTCCCCCCCCCGTGTGTCTCCACCCTCCCCCCCCCCCGTGTGTCTCCACCCCCCCCCCGGTGTCTCCCCCCCCTCCCCCCGGTGTGTCTACCCCCCTCCCCCCCGTGTGTCTCCACCCTCCCTCCCCCGTGTGTCTCCACCCTCCCCCCCGTGTGTCTCCCCCCCTCCCCCCCGTGTGTCTCCCCCCCTCCCCCCCTCGTGTGTCTCCACCCTCCCCCCCCCGTGTGTCTCCACCCTCCCCCCCCGTGTGTCTCCACCCCCCCCTCCGTGTGTCTCCCCCCCTCCCCCCCCGTGTGTCTCCACCCTCCCCCCCCGTGTGTCTCCCCCCCTCCCCCCCCGTGTGTCTCCACCCTCCCCCCCCCGTGTGTCTCCACCCTCCCCCCCCCCGTGTGTCTCCACCCTCCCCCCCGTGTGTCTCCACCCCTCCCCCCGTGTGTCTTGTGTCTCCCCCCCTCCCCCCCCGTGTGTCTCCCCCCCTCCCCCCCCGTGTGTCTCCCCCCCTCCCCCCCCGTGTGTCTCCACCCTCCCCCCCCCGTGTGTCTCCACCCTCCCCCCCCCGTGTGTCTCCACCCTCCCCCCCCGTGTGTCTCCACCCTCCCCCCCCCGTGTGTCTCCACCCCCCCCCGTGTGTCTCCACCCTCCCCCCCCCCCGTGTGTCTCCACCCTCCCCCCCGTGTGTCTCCACCCCCCCCCCCCCGTGTGTCTCCACCCTCCCCCCCCGTGTGTCTCCACCCTCCCCCCCCGTGTGTCTCCACCCTCCCCCCCCCGTGTGTCTCCACCCTCCCCCCCCCCGTGTGTCTCCACCCTCCCCCCCCGTGTGTCTCCACCCTCCCCCCCGTGTGTCTCCACCCTCCCCCCCCCGTGTGTCTCCACACTCCCCCCCCGTGTGTCTCCCCCCCCTCCCCCCGTGTGTCTCCACCCCCCCCGTGTGTCTCCACCCTCCCCCCCGTGTGTCTCCCCCCCCTCCCCCCCCCGTGTGTCTCCACCCTCCCCCCCGTGTGTCTCCACCCTCCCCCCCCCGTGTGTCTCCCCCCCCTCCCCCCCGTGTGTCTCCACCCTCCCCCCCGTGTGTCTCCACCCTCCCCACCCTCCACCCCCGTGTGTCTCCACCCTCCCCCCCCGTGTGTCTCCCCCCCTCCCCCCCGTGTGTCTCCACCCTCCCCCCCCGTGTGTCTCCACCCTCCCCCCCCCCCGTGTGTCTCCACCCTCCCCCCCCGTGTGTCTCCCCCCCTCCCCCCCGTGTGTCTCCCCCCCTCCCCCCCCATGTGTCTCCACCCTCCCCCCCCCCGTGTGTCTCCACCCCCACCCCCCCCCCCCCGTGTGTCTCCACCCTCCCCCCCGTGTGTCTCCCCCCCTCCCCCCCCATGTGTCTCCACCCTCCTCCCCCCGTGTGTCTCCACCCCCACCCCCCCCCCCCCGTGTGTCTCCACCCCCCCCCCGTGTGTCTCCACCCTCCCCCCCGTGTGTCTCCATCCTCCCCACCCCCCCCCGTGTGTCTCCACTCCCCCCCCCCCCGTGTGTCTCCCCCCCCCCGTGTGTCTCCACTCCCCCCCCGTGTGTCTCCACTCCCCTCCCGTGTGTCTCCACCCTCCCCACCCCCCCCGTGTGTCTCCACCCCCCCCCCCCCCCGTGTGTCTCCACCCTCCCCACCCCCCCGTGTGTCTCCACTCCCCCCCCCGTGTGTCTCCACCCACCCCACCCCCCCGTGTGTCTCCCCCCCCACCCTCCAACCCGCGTGTGTCTCCACCCTCCCCCCGTTTGTCTCCACCCTCCCCCCCCCCGTGTGTCTCCACCCTCCCCCCCCGTGTGTCTCCACTCTCTTCACCCTCCCCCCCCGTGTGTCTCCACCCTCCCCACCCCCGTGTGTCTCCACCCTCCCCACCCTCTCCTCCCGTGTGTCTCCACTCTCCCCCCCCCCGTGTGTCTCCACCCTCTTCACCCTCTCCTCCCGTGTGTCTCCACCTTCCCCACCCCCCCGTGTGTCTCCACTCTCCCCCCCCCCGTGTGTCTCCACCCTCTTCACCCTCTCCTCCCGTGTGTCTCCACCCTCCCCACCCCCCCGTGTGTCTCCACTCTCCCCCCCCGTGTGTCTCCACTCTCTTCACCCTCCCCCCCCCGTGTGTCTCCACCCTCCCCACCCTCTCCTCCCGTGTGTCTCCACCCTCCCCACCCCCCCGTGTGTCTCCACTCTCCCCCCCCGTGTGTCTCCACCCTCTTCACCCTCTCCTCCCGTGTGTCTCCACCCTCCCCACCCCCCCGTGTGTCTCCACTCTCCCCCCCCCGTGTGTCTCCACCCTCTTCACCCTCCCCCGGTCTCCTCTCCCTCCACCGCGACCCTTCTTCGCCACCTTCGACGGGCACTCTCCCTCCACGCGCCCATCGCCCCCTACCAGCGACACCCCCCCCCCCCCCCCCCGGCTTCCCACTCATCACCCTCTTGTCTCATACCCAGCTCCTCAATGTCCCACCTCCTCCCTCCCACATCGCAGCCTCCCCCCGGTCTCCACGCATTCTCACACCCCTACCCATCACACCACCTCCCCCTATCACACCCCTACCCATCACACCACCTACCCCAATCACACCCCTACCTCCCATCACACCCCTACCCATCACACCACCTCCCCCTATAACACCCCTACCTCCCATCACACCACCTACCCATCAAACCACCTACCTCGATCACACTCCTACCCATCACACCCCCTACCCCTATCACACCCGTACCTCCCATTACACTCATCACACCCTTACCCATCCCCGCTCCCCTCGGCACCGCCCCTCCCTTGTGCCCCCAGAATCCCCGTCCCCAGCTCCCCTCCACTCAGAGATCCTCTCTCCTTCCTTACACCTCGCCGGCCTCTCGATCTCCACTGCTCTCTTGTCTCGCGTCATCTCCCGCCTCTCAACTTCCCTGTCTCCATCTCTGCCAGTTCCTCCTTCTCCGATCTGTAACTTCCTCTTCACCCCCCCGACCCCCACTTCCCCCGGCCTTCACCACCCCTCTTATCACCCTGCTCCCCCTGTCTCAGCACGCCGCCACCGCTTTATCTCTCGTGTGGCCTCCGCTGTGCTGATGACGCCGCACGTTCAGCATCAACACCACCACCCCCCTCTACGTCACGTCTCACGGTCACCATTTAAAGGGCCAGACACGGTGGCGCAGGACGTTTTTATGTCCCTGGATTCGTGAGAGCGAGGGGACATCGCCGAGCGGGCAGCGCGTTCGCAACTCGTCGCAGGCGCTCGTTGTTCGAGCTCAACGGGCCTCCCTGGTTAATGCTGCACGTCTTGTTTTGTTACACATCGTGGTCGACCAACCGAGCGCTTATCCAGCCTCAACCCTGCTCAGCTTCCGATACTCGGCTAGATTATCGGGCGCATTCCGGCTGATTTGGGCATTGCCATTCGCCCATCAGCCGTGCGGTTTTTGTCAAACGTCGCGCTCTCTTAAACAACAATTCCCCCCCGCCCTACCCGACTTCGGCTGCCGTGTCTGCAGATGTCAAACTACAAGCGCACAAGCTTCGACGATGAGGAGGGGACCGACGTGGTGATAGAGGAAGGTGTGGCCGACCACCCTCCACAGGTCAGCACTCGCCCCAACCACCTAGAGACACCAGTCACACGGAGACACAGGTCACGGGGAGACACTGGTCACACGGAGACACCGGTCAGACTGGCACTTGAGAGACACTGGTCTCACCGTCTGTTGTGCCGTTTGGTGACACACTGGCCACGCTGCCTCTGTGCTGCGGGTGAGAGTAGGTGCGCTTTGGGTACAGCCGCCTGACAGGATGGGCTCCCGGCCTGCTGAGGAGACGAACTCGCCTGGAGCTGCTGCTGCTCACGCTCACGCCCGTCATGGCTGTCGCCCTGACGTCCTGTCTCATCTTCATCACCATCACCAGCAACGGTACGTGGTGCCGTCATCGCCATCACATCACCATCACGTCACCATCACCAGCAACGGCAGATGGTGTCGTCATCGCCATCACACCACCATCGCCAGCAATGGTAGGTGGTGTCATCACCACCATCACATCATCACCATCACATCGTCAGCTAGGGTAGGTGGTGCTGTCATCGCCATCCCATCACCAGCAACGTAACCGTCAAATCATTATGAAATCATTCCATTTGCACATTTGGTATTCCCGCCATTGTTAAAGCACAAGGCGGTCACGAAGGCGCTACGCTTCGCCAACAAATTCTGCAGTAGCTTCACACGAGCGCAGCAGTTTTGGTTTGTGATTTTTACTCCGTCAGGTAATTTGCAAGTGCCCTCTACATGCAAATCCTTAATCCTCGAGCAGGGCACCCTTCCCCACACCGCCAGTTAGCACGTTTGGCTACATACGGTGCGAAAGAAGTTCAACATACATACACACAGACGCCACGTGCAAACAAGCAAGCAACCAGCCCTGATGTGACACCAGGCAACCCCCCCATCTCCGCACCCCCCCTCCCCTGCCCCCCCCCCCCTAGACCCGTCGCGTTCGGTGTGCCTGTCCGAGTCGTGCGTGGGGGTGGCGGCACGCATCCTCGCCTCCATGGACCGTTCCGTGAGCCCGTGCCAGGACTTCTTCACGTACGCGTGCGGCGGGTGGGCTCGCAGGAACCCCCTGCCGGAGGGCCGCTCGCGCTGGAACACCTTCAACAACCTCTGGGAGCAGAACCAGGGGGTGATGCGCGGACTGCTCGGTGAGCGACGCTGACGATGTTCGGGGTACGCGTGCGCACGTGTCCGCGTGCGGCGTTCCTGCCGACGCCGCCGTGCCCGCACGGCAGCGTGGCGTGGTTGGTGATACGAAGGGGTGGCTCCCCGCGACCGGTTCGGACGTCGCTCGCCACCGATGTTAGCCGCGTTCGTGGATTGATGATGTCAAATCCCTCGCCTGATGTGCAGGAGGTCGTGGGTTCGATCCCGACCCTGATGCCTGCTTTATATTTGAAGTTTGCGGTGTCTCTCTCCCCCTGTGGTCATGTGGATTTTTCTCCTGGTCCTCCGGTTTTTCACTCCACATTTATAATCAACGTGTTTGGACTATTTGGGTGCTATAAATTTACACGTGATAAGCCACTTCGTTGAGCTATCATTTCTATTCAGCTTAGTGTGGTAAAATATTTTGCTTAGTTGTAATTTGTTTAATTTAAAACCCGGGTTTTCGAGTTCAGAGTGCAGTGCGCTTACAACTGCGCCACCGCTTCTCCTGACGAGTGTATTCATTTTCTGCTTTAACCCTCATGGGACGTTTTACTTTGAGGTTGTGCTCTCCGATTGATTCGTTACTTCCACCTCTTGTAATTGTGCGCTGTAATACGATAAAATCGTACACGCAAAGAAATCACCGATCAGACATTTTACCATATATGGAAGAAAGTAGGCGTGGCATTGGCCGAATGGGGGCATGTCTTTTCCCATATATGGTCATTGCGGATCGTGAATCCAGGCCAATTGTATCGATTCCGCTCAGTCAATCCGTCGGCCAGCTCAAAGTCGATCGGGCAGCCATCTTGAAAATGTCTGTTTTTATCTTAAATTACATTCTGCGGTTTACAGATCATACAAAATAACGACATTGATGTGCGATATTCACGTAATTTATTGAATAAATAAAGTTTAATGTAAAAATGGGCAAAATAATATAATAGGTAAACAACAAAAATACCGAGTTAATCATTATTTGCGGGTTAATCTCTGTGTGCATTAATTGACAGTTGCTATCCATCGAGTAATCATGTGACGTGCCCCACTTTTTTAACTGACTGACTAATATCTGCAAGATGGGTGATTCTGTCGCAGTCCGCTTCTAATGCACCACATCGCCACCCCGTCGGCAGCTATTCTTGTGAGCGACGTTGGGGAACCTCTTACTGGGGGTCGAAGAGGACTTTCAGAAACATCTCGTGGGCGACCCAACACTCATGCTCACACAAGGCTCTGTCACTTCTGTCACTGCAAGAGTCTCTTGCAGTGACAGAACTGAGTTGAGTTGCGGGGCTTGGCTTAGATTCACGTTTTTTGCCAGGCCAAACATATTCTCCTCCAGTATGTGATTAGTGCAGCTAGGATGCTTGCAGTGACGGGTAAATATCATTTTTCTGGCCGTTTCGAAGTGGTGGCTTTGCATTAGGGGGTGATGTTTCTGATCGATAATTGCTTTTTTCCATTAGCGTGGTCTTTCCTCGTTAGTGGACACTTTCCAACCGAGGTTGAAAGTGTTTATGCATTAGCTCTGTCCGTCCATCTGTCCACGACGGGTAGGCACTATAACTCATGTAAAGATGATCGAATCTCTGTTATAAAGTGTTCTTGCTGTTTGGCACTAACTGGCCAGATTGATCAAAGGGTTTCCCGAAGCATTGAAACACAATCCCGATCAAAAAGTACCGTTTTGTAATTATCCAAAACGAATTTAGTCATGGTAGCTACCCATCAGCTTCCGTACTGCCAGTTAAAAACTTGTTATTAAAGTCAAGCTACAGCAGTGCGATTGTGGCCATGCAACCCAAACTATGAGTCATATAGTAAACCCATAGACATACATAGAGACCTATAGAGGTACATAGAGGTACATTAAGGACAAGCTACGGTAGTGCGCGACTCTGGCCGTACATCCCAAACTATGAACTACGTAGTACGGAGGAAGAAAAAGAGCAAAACTCCACGAACACTCTCCTGAAGCCCTCTCGTTGTGGCCATTAGACCTCAACATTGGCATCTCGCTCCTGAACATTTATAATACTTCAGAAGTATTATGTATGTTTTACCTCCTATTAGCACGGTTGGCTGTGTACGGAGTGACAGAAGTTCAAAATACGCACATACAAAATCACGGAAACCGTCAACTGAATCCAGCATCGTGCGCGGACGCGATTTTCCCCGTTAATCTTTTGCCCCGTTGGCTCCGCCCTCCCCCTGCGTGTCGGCGGCGGCATCGTCGTCGTGAAGAGAACAGCACGGCGAACGTGAGCTCGAGCGAGGCGGAGCGGAAGGCTCACCGCTACTACCAGTCCTGCATGAACGAGGCCCACATCGAGGAGCTGGGCGCACAGCCCCTCATCGACCTCATCGACAAGGTGACCTCTCTCTCTCCCCAAGTGCCGTTAGCGAGCAGTGCCTGTGAAGGCCGCCGACACGGCGCACCAAGGGGTTGAGTGGCCACCCACCATGGCCGGAGGCTTTTGTCTCCCCCGTGGCAATGTTCATAGCGCAGCTTGCTGACCGTCACACTACCGCTCCGTTACACACACACACAACATATCCAAAAACAGCTGTACAAAATACAAGGCTGATAATAATAATTCAATTTATACAGCGCTTATCACCAAGGATCTCAAAGCTTTGTACAGGACACAGCAGCAACAGACAGCAGAAACACAATTATATTATAAATACATTTTAAGAATCCATTTACTGAATGAACTAAACGTTTAACAAGCGGAAGCATATATAAATAGGTTTTAATAACACATCTCTTTCCAGTAACACGCATTTATAACTTAAAAGTCTGCAAAGCAGAGCGATCGGACAAGGATGTTGGGGTTTTGATCCCAGAGATTAGGTGTCGGGGTGGGTGAGGGGAGAAGCAGGAAGAGGGAGGCTCTTCTAGGGTTACGAGAATTTACGTCGTGGTCGCTTTAAACGTCGGGGTCACGGGAGGCGACGTTCAAACGATCCCGACCTCGACGAACCCCCCCCCCTCCACGCCAGCCGAGGCCAGGATCCGCTCGCTCTTCGTCAGAGAAGAGCCATTGGCGTCGCTTACTGGCGTTGCAAATGACCTCGGCCAATATCGCTCGACTCTGCTTCCCAAGGAGACTCGGCCGGAGGCATTGACGATGGCCTGCACGTCAGCACTGAGGCTGACGTGCATGCGTGCGTCCGTGCGTACGTGCGTGCGTGCACGCGTCCGTGTGTGCGTGCGTCCGTGTGTGCGTCCGTGCGTGCGTGCGTGCACGCGTCCGTGTGTGCGTCCGTGCGTGCGTCCGTGTGTGCGTGCGTCCGTGTGTGCGTCCGTGCGTGCGGTCTCGTCCGCGAGCAGGTTGGCGGCTGGAACGTGACCGGCGCTTGGGACAAGGATTCCTTCCAGGATGTGCTCCAGTTGGTGTCGTCGATGGTGCGCGCCACGCCCTTCTTCTCCGTCTACGTGGGGCCCGACTCCAAGAACTCCAACTCCAATGTCATCCAGGCACGTGCGCACGTCCTGGCTCGCAGCTGGCTGCTGATGTGGTTTGGTCTGTGTGTGCACGTATGTGTGCGTGTGTGTGTGTCAGAGCACTGCGCTACGAACATGGCGACCGAGTTCGATTCCCGCTCAACGGCCAACACTAGTGAAGATAATCTGAATCGGTCTTGGGCCTCCCCTAGGTCGACTCAGCCTCAAATGAGTACCCGGTAAACATCGCCACTGGGGAGACAAAGGAAGCTGGGAGTGGTGGTGGCCACCCACCCCCTGATCTCAGCATGCACCTAGCCTGGCATACGCGCTGTGCTGACGTCATTTATTGGCAAGTGTTGTGTGTGTATTTTTGCACGCTTTGTGTTTGCGTGTGTAAGTTTGCACGCGCACTCGCACGTGTGGTTAATGCAGGTGGACCAACCGAACCTGGGCTTGCCGTCCCGTGATTACTACCTCAACAAGACGGCCAACGAGAAGGTGTGTTGCTCCCCTTGGCTCGCGACGAACCTTTGACACGTGCCCCTTGACCTGCGCTGCGTGTGGTGGGTGCGTGGTGGTGCAGGTTTGACCGTAGTACGCCGATGCTGTGCGCGTTGTGTGTGTGGTGTGTATCTGTGTGTGTGTGGTGTGTATCTGTGTGTGTGTGTGGTGTGTATCTGTGTGTGTGTGGTGTGTAGCTGTGTGTGTGTGGTGTGTAGCTGTGTGTGTGTGGTGTGTGTGTGTGTGTGGTGTGTAGTTGTGTGTGTGTGGTGTGTAGCTGTGTGTGTGTGGTGTGTAGCTGTGTGTGTGTGGTGTGTAGCTGTGTGTGTGTGGTGTGTAGCTGTGTGTGTGTGGTGTGTAGCTGTGTGTGTGTGGTGTATCTGTGTGTGTGTGTGTGTGTGGTGTGTGTGTGTGGTGTGTAGCTGTGTGTGTGTGGTGTGTAGCTGTGTGTGTGTGGTGTGTGTGTGTGTGTGTGTGTGTGTGTGGTGTGTATCTGTGTGTGTGTGGTGTGTAGCTGTGTGTGTGTGGTGTGTAGCTGTGTGTGTGTGGTGTGTAGCTGTGTGTGGTGTGTATCTGTGTGTGTGTGGTGTGTGGTGTGTATATGTGTGTGTGTGGTGTGTGTGTGGTGTGTGTGTGTGTGTGGTGTGTGTGTATGGTGTGTGTGGTGTGTGTGTGTGGTGTGTGTGTATGGTGTGTGTGGTGTGTGTGTGTGTGGTGTGTGTGGTGTGTGTGTGTGGTGTGTGTGTGTGTGTGTGGTGTGTGTGTGTGGTGTGTGTGGTGTGTGTGTGTGTGGTGTGTGTGTGTGGTGTGTGTGTGTGGTGTGTGTGTGTGTGGTGTGTGTGTGTGGTGTGTGTGGTGTGTGTGGTGTGTGTGGTGTGTGTGGTGTGTGTGTGTGTGGTGTGTATCTCTATGTGTGTGGTGTGTATCGCGGTAGTGTAATGGTTAGCGCACTGCCTTACGAACCCGGTCACCCTAGTTCGATTCCGGCTCACGGCCAACACCAGTGGCGATTATCCGAACCGTACTTGGTGCGATGTGTAAATATCGCCACTGGGGAGACAAAGGTGGTCGGGTGTGGTGGTGGTGTCCACCCATCCTCGTGTGCCGTGCCGGCAGCTTTCATAGGTGTTCGCTAACAGCACTTGCCCCAGCAGTCTGATAAGGCTATCGGTGGGGGGGGGGGGGGGGGGGGGTGCCTTGTGTGTGTGTACGGCAGGTCTTGACGGCGTACCTGAGCTACATGGTGGAGGTGTGCGTGCTGCTGGGCGGGGAGCCCAACGCGACGCGCGCGCTGCTGGAGCGCGTGCTGCACCTGGAGACGGAGATCGCGAACCTGACGACGCCAGCAGGAGGAGCGGCGCGACGAGGAGGACATCTACCACAAGATGAGCATCGTGCAGCTGCAGGTGCTGCTCTCGCGTCGCCGGAGGAGCAGGGGGCGGGGGGGTCTCCCAACTCTGTTCTTCCTCCGTTCCGAATCAAAACGGCTTCTTGCGGACGGCGTGGCGGAGGGATTGGCGACTTGGTTTTTTGAGATGGGATCAAAAGTAAAAAAATTGTATGGAGGCCCGGGGTGAAGGGATGGACTCTGGACACGAGACCACCTCTATTAACACACGGTCGTTAGTCAGCGCTCCTTTGAGAAAACAAGAATGCCTAACTTGGGCATTGTGTTGATGTTATTGTATTTCTGGTTCAGTTTGGTTACATTATGTCTCCCCCCTACCCCTCCCCCTTCTTCCATCTTCATCCCCTTCCCATAAATGCCCTTGCTCCCGATCGTTAACCCTTCCGCGGTTGGGCAGTGAGCCCAGTCACCCACTGGTCGGTCCCCAACTTTTGAGGGTGTACCGCTCCGGGGTTTGGTTCACATCATTCGCTGTTTCCCCTCCCACCCCCGCCCCCTCCCCTCTTTGGTATCTACTTTGTATTCTGGGTTTCTTGAATAACAATTTAAAAAAGTTACAAATTGACATCTGGCCGTGCACCGGTGCTGGCTGCGAGCCGGCACGCCGCTCTGGCGCCGCCGTTCAGCTGCCGCCGTTCAGCCTTGTTGATGGGTGGGGCGGTAGCAGCAGCAGCAGCAGGTGACCGTACAGTCCACCAACCCGTACTCTCCAGTGTTGCCGCTTGTTCGAAGCGGAGAGACCAAGTCCTACGAAAGCACTTTGCTAATGGCAACATCATCACCCCTCGCACTTCCCTGTTTTTTCGCCAGCCAGCCCAGGCCTCCCGGCATACTGGAGCTGGCTTCTCATTATTGCTGGGGACGTCGAATTGAATCCAGGCCCCGTTTTTGCCTTGTGGCGGCTGCGGCAAGAACGTCAATGCAAATTGTATCCAATGCAACGGTTGTGAAGCTTGGTACCACAAACGCTGCGCTACTTTTTAGCCCGCATCCCCAGTTCAAATTCCGGCTGGTTCTGCAAATATTGTACATCATCCACTCCAACAACTCCACCTTGCATAACCACACTAGCACCACCACCTCATCCATTGCAACCACCGTTTCAATCACAACAAAAACGACCTAAAATACTTCAACTTAACATCAACGGCATCAACAACAAATCTCTTGAACTCTGCACCTTCCTACAACAAAACTCAAATAATATAGCCGCCATCCAAGAAACAAAATAAAAATCCACTTCTCGCCCGCCCAACTTTCAAAATTTCACTTTCCTCCGTCGAGACCGACCAACAGCTGGTGGCGGTCTAGCTTTCCTCATCAATTTGAAGAAATTTAAATCCCAATGCCTCCTTCTGATATCACCACAGAAGTCTTAATCGTCCGTATCAAATCCCATCTAGGCCCACTCACTATATTTAACGTCTACATCCCACCAACCGGTTCTCAGCCTCACAACTATCAGTTCAATATAAATCGACTTTTACCGAACAACGACTCAATTGTTATTGGAGATTTCAACGCCCACAACAAACTTTGGCACCCTTCCCTTTCAGATGCACGTGGCGACCTCATTGCCGACATCTTGAACGGCTCCCCCTATGGGCTACTCAATGAAAAGAATAAAACAGAGTTCTGTCACCTAGCCCTTCATCCTCACCAGATATCTCAATAGCGTCAGGAAACCTCCTTTCAAGTCTTTACAGCCCTTGGATCTGACCACCTGCCTTTTGTGTTGACCGTCAATGCCGCAAGCCTTCACAAACTCCTAAAAACCGCTCGTATTACAACTTTTAAAAAGCCAACTGGCCACTTTTTACTTCAGAATCAGAAGCATTCTTCGCCGACAACATCAACCATATCCACACATCCGCACATAACTCTGAAAAGATTTTCAGAAACATCATCGCAACTACCACCAAGCACACCATCCCGGTGGGTTGCTACAAGCAACACCTTCCCTGCCTCCCTAAAGAAGCCTCAACGCTAATAAACCAACAAAACACTATTAGGACTAAAAATCATACATCACCCCAAATCCCATCCTTCAATATTGAAATCACAAAGCTAATCAATCAAGCCAAAACAGAACGCTGGTACTAGTTTGTTGAATATTTTGACCACCGCCAAAACTCATCAAAACTTTGGAAGACCATCAAAGCCTTGGACACTCCAAACCGCCACCCAATTGTGCAAGCAATCACTTTCAACAACAAATCCATCATAAACAATAATAACATCGCCAACACTTCAACAAATTTTTATCATGAGTCGTTCCACACTCTTCCAATAAATCCACCCGTCAAAAAATCCGTCAAATCAAGGAACTACCCCCTAAACGACGCCCCCCAATTTAGCCTTGAAGAGGTGAAACTAGCTCTCAAAAAAGCCAAGAATGATTCCGCAGTTGGCCCCGATGGCATAGCTATGCCCACCTCAAACACCTCGGCCCCCTTGGCATCAAGTTTCCCGCCTCCACCATTAACGCCTCACTTCCAGTGCAACCTCATTGCGGCCGTCTGGAAATCATCGACAATCATCCCACTTCCAAAACCTGGCAAAGATCCTCAATCAAGCAAGCGTCCTACAGGCCGATTTCCCTACTTTGCCCATCGATCAAGATTTTAGAGGCCCTCATCCTTCCAATCATCACCACCAACTTACCTCCATCATCTCACCAACACGGCTTTCGCCCTGCACACTCAACAACAACAGCTCTTCTCAACATAACCACCCCAGTTGCAAACGGTTTCAATGAGAAACAGGCCCCATCCAGCACTACCGTCACTTCCCTTGACCTTACAAAGGCTTTTGACACCGTTAACCAACTCACGCTCATCAACATCATCCAGGGTTCTACGCTACCATCAGGCCTTGTTTGCTGGCTTACAAATTACCTAAGGGGATGCCAATCACGCCGACTCTCTTTCGTGATGTCCAATCCTCCTCACTAAACATTCATGCAGGAGTACCACGAGGTTCCATAATATCCCCAGCGCTGATCAACGCCTACCTCACGGTCTACCAACTCCTCCAAAAGGAGTACGAGTAGTCAGCTATGCCGACGACATCACAGTTTACACTTCTAATCAAAATATACCCAAAATGGTAAAACTCCATCAACTCCTATCTAAAACGGCTCGGCACTTTCCTAGCCAATAGATCGCTTCAACTCTCAACATCCAAATCAACAGTCACCCTTTTCACACCTGATCTTCATCCATCCAACTTACATCCCAACATCATAAAAAACAACCAACGCCTCCCACGAGCAAAAACCCCAAAAATTCTAGGTGTAACCTTTGACACCATGATCAGCTTCGCTCAATATGGCAGAAACGTCCATGCAAAAGTTAACAAACGAAATAACATCTTACGAGCTTTCGCCGGCACATCTTGGGGTCACCAAAAGGAGACTTTACTCCTAACCTACAAAGCCATTGGACATCCCATCATCAATTCAGCCTGTCCCATTTGGTGCCCAAACCTCTTCCTCTACAGGTTACCAAAAGCTCCAAACCTCCCAATACCAGGCACTTGGCCTAGCCACAGGATGCCACCTCATAGCGCCCATTGACCATCTCCACCAAGAAACCAAAGTTCTTCCGATTCAAGAACACTGAAAGCTTCTCACCGATCAATATCTGGCTTCATGCCACTCGACGATGCATCCTTGCACAAAGCTACTCAAAGCCCCTGCACCTGCTAGGAAAATGAAATCCACCTTGCTTTCCTTTTAGCTCTGCTAACGTGCAATCTACTTAAAATGCTCTTCCACCAAATAGCACCACCAAATAATGTTTTAACCACTTGCACACCGCTGCCACCATGCACTGCCTGAACGCCTACAAGCCCCCAATGTCGTGCTAGGGGGTTGGCCCCACCCATAGCAGACGACGAAAAATCCCTGACCTGGGTAACTCACACAAAACTGGCTCAACTCCGTTCAGGTTACTGCTCCATGCTAGCCGATTACTAAAATCGAATCGACCCCAACTGCTGCCCTTTGTGCCAAGCAATGCCAGAAGACGTCTCCCATTTTCTCAGTTGTCCAAAACGCGGCCCAAAAATGTAATCGATTGATCTCTGACTAAACCCTTCCAAAGTGGCGACACAATGCCACCTATAAACAGAAAGTGCGAGGAAAACAACAACCAACACGTACCGCTGCACAGTTACAGCTGGAACTAGTTCCCTTCAATTGCAATGAGGATTCCTTCCATGCCCGTTACGTCGTGCCGCGCCATTGTCCCATATCCCGTTTTGCCTTCACGATCGTTTCCACCTGTGCACGACCGTGGTGGCGGTGTAGCGTGGCCGGCACATCTTCGTAGAGGAGTTGGTGGGGATGCGGGGATGGGAAGGGGAGTTGCCAGGGGCCAATATATAACACTCGTAACGACGATCCGATACGCACGCGTGCGAGGTGTGACGCCGCCGTCTCTACCCCCCCCCCGCCCCGCTGCGGTGTTTATCACAGGAGCTGGCACCCGCTGTGGAGTGGCTGCCGTTCCTGAACGCCGTGTTCCACCCGCTGGTGCTCAACGGCACGGAGCCCGTGGTGGTGTACGCCACCGACTACCTGCGCAAGGTTTCCCAGCTCCTCAGCGGCGCCGACAAAACGTAGCGCACGCCGTCACCGCACCGCATCGCTCGGTTGTTGCACACCGACACACGCACGCGTACACACACACAACAATAAACAACCACTGGTCGCCACTGAGTGGCGGTGATGTCACCATGGCGCTTGTGCTAGGCTAGATGTACCTCGAGGTTGTCATGTGAAGTGTCGAAGGCTCGCTGATAGGAGCTCACTGGACTGACCCACGTGCTTATGGATTCATTGACTGAGACGACTGGCAGATGCACACAAAGACTAAGATCCTCCGTATAGCCTGCAGAGGCTGCTGGGGCAAGTGGTGTTTGCGAGTAGCACCTATGAAGGTCGGCACGACACACGAGGGGATGGGTGGCCAGTACCACGCCGCCCACCTTTGTCTCTCCAGTGACGATGTTTACACATCACAGCAGGTACTCATTTGAGGCCGAGTCGACCTATGGGAGGCCCAGGTCCGGTTCAGATAATCGCCAATGGTGTTGGCCATGGGCGGGAATTGAACTCGGGTTGCTGGGTGTGTAGCGCAATGCACGAACCACTCGCTACACCACTGCTCCCCACACACCTCCGGACAAAGATAGAGATCCCTCTTTTATAATCTTAACATATTTTAGGCCAATTTCTGTTAGCATGTAGCACCTATGAAGGTCAATACGGTACACGAAGTGTTGGGTGGCCAGCACCATGCCCGGCCGCCTTCGTCTCTCCAGTGGCGGTGTTTACAGTGTCCCAGGCACTCATTTGAGGCTGAGTTGACCCAAGCGACGCCCAGGACCGGTTCAGATAATCGTCACTGGTGTTGGCTGTGAGCGAGAATCAAACTCGGGTAGCCGGGTTCGTAGCGTAGCGCGATAACTGCAACACTACCACTCCCTATTATGACTGTTTTTATTTTACCAGGTGAGCGATACAGCTCTCATTCAGAAGTGACCTGGCCACAAATGATAGCCCAATGAAGTGGCTTATCTCGTGGAAATGTATAGCCGCTAAATCATTTAAATGAATGTTGATTCTAAGTCAGGAGAGAAAAATCCACGGGGAGATCATGCAAACTTCAAATATACAGGTGTAAGGGTCGGGTTCGAACCCACGATCTCCTGCGTACTTGGCGAGGGAGATAACATCTCGCCACCGCGGCACGTACAAAGTTTCCCCGTGTAGCCTCAACAGACTGTTGGGGCAAGTGCGGTTAGCGAGCACCGATGAAGGCCGGCAGGGCACACGAGGGGGTGGATGGTCAGAAATATGCCCTATATGGTCCATATTATATATTATATATGATGATATCATTTATGGACCATTCAGTAAAGCACCACAGTCCACGCTCCTTCAACGGTGGATGAGGAACAACAGAACGATGTGAACCCCACTCCTGAAGGCAGCAGCAGAACTCCACATTGGCGTCTCGCTCTTGCGCACATCGCACATCGCCACGCGCAATAACAGAGTCGTCTGTTGGGGAATACCAGGCGAGGGAGTCAGCAGCTAGCCACCATGGTGCCCCCAACCATTGCAACTGGAGTACTCCGGGCGCTCCACTTTCCTCTCGCACTCATTCATGGAGTTGGCCAGAAAATTCAATACGGGACCGCAGAGTTTGGGTGAATATTGGCACCAGTGGAGCATCCAGACCGATAATTGATGTGTTTTGTTGAGAAGGACCCTTGCCTGAAACGTTGCTGATTGTTTTTTTCTTCCTTCATATTGTTCTCTTTTAAGGCAGTGTTGTTGACAGTTGGTAGAGTAACCAAATTCTTTAATAACGAGCACTGCTTTACGCATTTGCAAGGCACCCATGGCCTGGGTGTATCTGTACATATGTATGTACGTCTGTGTGTTGAACTTCTTTCACACCATACGTAGTGAACCGAGCTCATCGCAGGTGCGGGGGAAGGACAACAACACTACTAAACACAAAAAGCAGTTCTTAAAGAAATTCGTTTTCAATCGAGGGTGGAAGGTGGGTGGGTTGGGGGTGTTGTGTAATCAGCGCGACGCTTGAACCCAGGCTCAACGCCGTGGGATGCGGGTGACATCATCGCGCAGACGTGCGCGCTGCAGCGAGCCAGCAGAGCCAGTCAGTAAAACTTGTCAATGATACCGGAGTACGATGTAAGTCGTACGATGTTAGTAGTACGATGTTAGTAGTACGATGTTAGTAGTACGATGTTAGTAGAACGATGTTATAGCCCAGCCCTCGGTGCCGCGGGGCAGAGCTCGGCAGCAGGAGCTTGACGCGATGCTGTGTTCCCCCGTGCGTCGGCGCGCAGGCTGCTCAACACCTACATGGTGTGGAGCCTCGCCAAGAGGATGGCCTCCAACCTCGACCAGCGCTTTGAGGACGCCGAGCAGAAGTACTTGGAGGTCATCTACGGCACCAAGAAGGTGCACAGGAGCGGCACTGGGCCGGGAGGGAGTGGAGGTGTCCCTCTTGGCAGGGACCCCCCCCCCCATGTCAGCTCAAATTGAGATTTTTAGAGCTGTTTTATGAGGACCGTTGTGTTTATGCTGTTACGGTGTACCGCCGATACGTCCATATACACTGTGTGTGTACTGGGAGTGTGTAAACTGTGTGTGTATTGTGTGTACTACCTGGCACTATGCGTGTGTGTGTACTGTGTGTATGTACACTGTGTATACTGGGAGTGTGTACACTGTGTGTGTGATGTGTGTACTACCTGGCACTATGCGTGTGTGTGTACTGTGTGTGTGTATGTACACTGTGTGTTTGGGAGTGTGTAAACTGTGTGTGTGATGTGTGTACTACCTGGCACTATGCGTGTGTGTGTACTGTGTGTGTGTATGTACACTGTGTATACTGGGAGTGTGTACACTGTGTGTGTGATGTGTGTACTACCTGGCACTATGCGTGTGTGTGTACTGTGTGTGTGTGTATGTACACTGTGTGTACTGGGAGTGTGCACACTGTGTGTGTGATGTGTGTACTACCTGGCACTATGCATGTGTGTGTACTGTGTGTGTGTGTGTATACACTGTGTGTACTGGGAGTGTGTACTCTGTGTGTGTGATGTGTGTACTACCTGGCACTATGCGTGTGTGTGTACTGTGTGTGTATGTACACTGTGTGTACTGAGAGTGTGTACTCTTGTGTGTGCGATGTGTGTACTACCTGGCACTATGCGTGTGTGTGTACTGTGTGTGTGTATGTACACTGTGTGTACTGAGAGTGTGTACTCTGTGTGTGCGATGTGTGTACTACCTGGCACTATGCGTGTGTGTGTACTGTGTGTGTGTGTATGTACACTGTGTATACTGGGAGTGTGTACATTGTGTGTGTGATGTGTGTACTACCTGGCACTATGCGTGTGTGTGTACTGTGTGTGTGTATGTACACTGTGTGGACTGGGAGTGTGTACACCGTGTGTGTGATGTGTGTACTACCTGGCACTATGCGTGTGTGTGTACTGTGTGTGTGTATATGTACACTGTGTGTACTGGGAGTGTGTACACTGTGTGTGTGATGTGTGTACTACCTGGCACTATGCGTGTGTGTACTGTGTGTGTGTATACACTGTGTGTACTGGGAGTGTGTACACGATGTGTGTACTACCTGGCACTATGCGTGTGTGTGTACTGTGTGTGTGTATGTACACTGTGTGTACTGGGAGTGTGTACACTGTGTGTGATGTGTGTACTACTTGGCACTATGCGTGTGTGTGTACTGTGTGTGTGTATATCTACACTGTGTGTACTGGGAGTGTGTACACTGTGTGTGATGTGTGTACTACCTGGCACTATGCGTGTGTGTACTGTGTGTGTGTATACACTGTGTGTACTGGGAGTGTGTACACCGTGTGTGTGATGTGTGTACTACCTGGCACTATGCGTGTGTGTGTACTGTGTGTGTGTATGTACACTGTGTGTACTGGGAGTGTGTACACTGTGTGTGTGATGTGTGTGTGTACTGTGTATGTGTATATGTACACTGTGTGTACACTGTGTGTGTGTATATATATGTACATCACCGCCACAGTAGAGCGGTAGTGGAGTTCGTTCCCGCTCACGGCCGACACCAGTGACGATTATCTGAATGGGCTCTGGACCTCCCCTAGGACGACTCGGCCTCAAATGAGTACCTGGTGCGGTGTGTAAACGTGACCACTGGGGAGACAAAGGCGGCCGGGCGAAGTGCTGCGCATCCACCCCCTCGTGTGCCCTGCCGGCCTACATAGATGCTGCTCGCTAACAGCACTTGCCCCAACAGTCTGTTAAGGCTATAGGGGATGTGTTTGCCTTTGTGTGTATATATATATACTGTATACTGGGTGTGTATAGATTACACTGGATGTGTGTGCCCTGTGTGTGTACTGTGAATATCTATTTACGCTGTGTGTACTGTGTGTGGGTATACACTGTGTGTGCCCTATGTATGTGTTCAGTGTTAAATTATTGTGTGCATTTCCTGTGTTTCCTGCCACTCTGTGTGCTCACGGTGTGCCGCGTGCCTGTGTGTGTGTACTCTGTGTTGTACATGATTTTGTGTGTGTGTGTGCGCGTGTGTTCCCTGCCACGCGTGTGTGTTGATCGAGAGCAGTCGTGCACGCCGCGCTGGCAGGACTGCATGGAGGACACGGACAACACACTGGGGTTTGCGCTCGGTGCCATGTTCGTGCGCGCAACCTTCGACCAGAGCAGCAAATCCGTGGTGAGTGCGCCGGCCGGTCGCGGGCGCCCCCGCAACCCGACCCTCGGCGACCGGGTCGCTGGGCACGGCACGAGCTCCGGCACCGCCTAGTGCACCTGTGGCACGGTTGCGGCAGCGCGGCGATGACACTTGTACCTCGCGCCAAGAAGGGCCCGGGTTCGATTCCCAACTCGGGTCGCCCCCAGTCGGGAATCGAATCTGTGTGCGAGTCCCGTGTGTTGATGCCGCTTCTCGCTGTGCAGGCTGAGGGCATGATCGCAAAGATCCATGTGTTGATCCACATGTTATTTTGTGCGTTATTCCTTGTGGAATTCCTCGTGTTATTACGTGTATAAATCCGTGTGGTACTCCGCTTGCTGTCCCGTGCATTATCCCGCGCGTTATTCAGCCCGTTATTCTGCGCGGCATTCCGTGTGTCAACCGGCGTGCCGGTGCGGTGTCTCGCTGTGCAGGCCGAGGGCATGATCACGGAGATCCGCTCGGCGTTCGAGGCCGGGCTCGGCAAGCTTACGTGGATGGACCCCGAAACGATCGAGGCGGCCAAAGAGAAGGTGCTCACCGGGCCGCGGCACCGCCAGCGGCCGAGATGCAGCAACACCGCTACGCCGAGTCTCACGACTCTTTTTTTGGAGGGTCCGGCTAAGTTTTCGCAGTAGGGGGAGGTGGGGGGGGCAGGCGATGGTTTGTAACGTATATTTTCTAATGGAGCAATTTACAGATACGTTTCTTTAAATTTGACAAATTTGCGTCTCGTGCATATCGGGGGGGGGGGGGGGGGGGGCGTGGAGCGGGGGTGGCCAGCAGCAGTGGCTTGGCATGGACTTCACATCTCGCCCCAACGTCTTCCACCGAGCCCCACCGTTCCAGCTGCTGGGGTTTCCACCCCGATCTGATATAGACCCCCACAGCCTCTCCCCCTGGTCCCCACAGGCCCCTTCCCCTGGTCCACACACTTGGATACTGGTCACACTAACACCTGTACCTGACACACTGGTCACACTCAGACACTCCTCGCACTCGGATACCGGTCAGTCACACTGCTCACACCCGCCACTGTGCTGCCGTGTGGTCTAGGCGGACGCCATATACGACATGATCGGCTTCCCGGATTTCATCCTGAAGCCAGAGGAGCTGGACAAGGTGTTCACGCAGGTAGGGGGCGAGCTGGGCGCCGGCTGAGCTGCCGGCCTGCGGCCTTCACCACGCACCAAGGGAACGGCGACGCCGTGTGTCCTCGCCACTTCGGTGCGGCCGCTCGCGTTCATCGGAAGGGTGTCATCGTGTACTGTGCGCGAGCAGGGGTGGCTTGCAACAACGTTGGGGCCAGTGTCCCCCCACCCCCTCTGTATTTGTGAGGTGGATTTACCGAGTTCTGGGCACATGGTCAGCTGTTTGCTTCGTGTGTCTCTGTGTGTCGCGGATAGCACGCTGACGACCCAGGTTCGATTCCCACTCACGGTCGACACCAGTAAAGATTATTTTGCACCAGTGTTGGTCCTCCCCTAGGTCGACCCAGCCTCAAATGAGAACCTGGTACAGTGTGTAAACATCCCCGCTGGCCTTCATAGGTGCTCGCTAACAGCACTTGCCCCAGTAGTATGTTGAAGGCTATACGGGAGATCTTTGTCTTTGTGTGTGTCCCAGTATGAGGTTATAGAGGAAGATTACTTCCAAAACGTTCTCAACTACTACAACTTCTCTTCGCGCATGTCATCAGAGCAGCTCCGCAAGCCGCCCAGCCGTGACCAGTGACTACCGCTCACCACACGCTCACCACACGCTCCCCACTCGCTCGCCACACGCTCGCCACACGCTCCCCACTCGCTCGCCACACGCTCGCCACACGCTCACCACACGCTCGCCACACGCTCACCACACGCTCCCCACTCGCTCACCACACGCTCACCACACGCTCCCCACTCGCTCGCCACACGCTCGCCACACGCTCACCACACGCTCCCCAGACGCTCGCCACTCGCCCGCCACTCGCCCGCCACTCGCCCGTCACTCGCCCGTCACTCGCCCGCCACTCGCCCGCCACTCGCTCACCACTCGCTCACCACTCGCTCACCAATCACAAACCAATCGCATAAACCAATCACTCGCCTAACCGGACACACAACTTGCGTGGACCTATCGCAACACGCGAGCACGCTACTCACCACTCGCGCAAACAGTCGTAATGCACTCAACCACCACTCACACCGAGGCTATAACCACCACTCACACCGCCCGCATCACTCTCATCGCTCATCACTCACACCCTTCATACTCCCACCACACGCACCACTCATACCACCGCTCATCAGCCCGCTCACATCACGCAAGCGTTCGCACCTCTCGACAACGAGACAATTTAGCCGCGTTGTTTTGCCTCTGTGGGCCGTGCACCGCTTCGCTAGCATCTTCTGCTGCTGGTGTAGCACTGACCTCAGCTGCCGTGTGCGCACATGCACACACACACGCGGTTGCATGGTGGGGTTCGGAGGCACACTGGTTAGCGCAGTGTGCTCAGAACTGGGCACACCCGAGTTCCATTTTCCGCTCAAGGCCAGCATCGGTGACGAATGCAAGAACCGGTGCTGGGCCTCCTCTAGGTCGACTCGGCTTTAAATGAGCGCACGCACGGTGCAGCGCGTGCTAACGTCGCACTCGGGAGACCAAGGCGGCCTCGCGAGGAGTTGGCCAGCCGCCCCCTCGTGTGCCGTGCCGGCCTTAATAGGCGCGCGCTAACAGCACTTGCCCCACCGGACTGTTAATAGGCTACCCGGGGGGTGAATCTCTGTCTTTGTGAACAGGTGGAGCATGACGCCGCCCACCGTCAACGCCTACTACTCCCCCTCCAAAAACGAGATCGTCTTCCCCGCGGGGATTCTGCAAGCGCCGTTCTACGCCCGCAACTACCCCAAGTAACGCCGCTCAATTCGCGTGCGCCCTCGCACCGTCGCGCGCTCACCCGGAGAGTAAAAGCCGTGTCGCTGTCGGGTACTCGCTAAGTTGAATGTCGGCGTGCGGTGGAGAACGATGGCTGCGCCTCGCCCGCGATCAAAGTTCCTACCGCTGCTGCTGCTGCCTGTGCCACTGCTGCTGCTGCTGCTGCGTGTGCCACTGCTGCTGCTGCTGCTGCGTGTGCCACTGCTGCTGCTGCTGCTGCTGCTGCGTGTGCCACTGCTGCTGCTGCTGCCGTGTGTGCCACTGCTGCTGCTGCGTGTGCCACTGCTGCTGCTGCTGCGTGTGCCACTGCTGCTGCTGTGTGTGCCACTGCTGCTGCTGTGTGTGTCACTGCTGCTGCTGCTGTGTGTGTCACTGCTGCTGCTGTGTGTGTCACTGCTGCTGCTGTGTGTGTCACTGCTGCTGCTGTGTGTGCCACTGCTGCTGCTGTGTGTGTCACTGCTGCTGCTGCTGTGTCACTGCTGCTGCTGTGTGTGTCACTGCTGCTGCTGTTGTGTCACTGCTGCTGCTGTGTGTGTCACTGCTGCTGCTGCTGTGTGTGTCACTGCTGCTGCTGTGTGTGTCACTGCTGCTGCTGTGTGTGCCACTGCTGTTGCTGTGTGTGCCACTGCTGCTGCTGTGTGTGTCACTGCTGCTGCTGCTGTGTGTGTCACTGCTGCTGCTGTGTGTGTCACTGCTGCTGCTGTGTGTGTCACTGCTGCTGCTGTGTGTGCCACTGCTGCTGCTGTGTGTGTCACTGCTGCTGCTGCTGTGTGTCACTGCTGCTGCTGCTGTGTGTGTCACTGCTGTTGCTGTGTGTGTCACTGCTGCTGCTGTGTGTGTCACTGCTGCTGCTGTGTGTGTCACTGCTGCTGCTGTGTGTGTCACTGCTGCTGCTGTGTGTGTCACTGCTGCTGCTGTGTGTGTCACTGCTGCTGCTGCTGTGTGTGTCACTGCTGTTGCTGTGTGTGTCACTGCTGCTGCTGTGTGTGTCACTGCTGCTGCTGCTGTGTCACTGCTGCTGCTGTGTGTGTCACTGCTGCTGCTGTGTGTGTCACTGCTGCTGCTGTGTGTGTCACTGCTGCTGCTGCTGTGTGTGTCACTGCTGTTGCTGTGTGTGCCACTGCTGCTGCTGTGTGTGCCACTGCTGTTGCTGTGTGTGCCACTGCTGCTGCTGCTGCTGCTGCGTGTGTCACTGCTGCTGCTGCTGTGTGTGTCACTGCTGTTGCTGTGTGTGCCACTGCTGTTGCTGTGTGTGCCACTGCTGCTGCTGCTGCTGCTGCTGTGTCACTGCTGCTGCTGCTGTGTCACTGCTGCTGCTGCTGTGTGTGTCACTGCTGTTGCTGTGTGTGCCACTGCTGTTGCTGTGTGTGCCACTGCTGCTGCTGCTGCTGCTGCGTGTGTCACTGCTGCTGCTGCTGCGTGTGCCACTGCTGCTGCTGCGTGTGCCACTGCTGCTGCTGTGTGTGCCACTGCTGCTGCTGCTGCTGCTGCTGTGTCACTGCTGCTGCTGCTGCGTGTGCCACTGCTGCTGCTGCTGTGTCACTGCTGCTGCTGCTGTGTGTGTCACTGCTGTTGCTGTGTGTGCCACTGCTGCTGCTGTGTGTGCCACTGCTGTTGCTGTGTGTGCCACTGCTGCTGCTGCTGCTGCTGCGTGTGTCACTGCTGCTGCTGCTGCGTGTGCCACTGCTGCTGCTGTGTGTGCCACTGCTGCTGCTGCTGCTGCTGCTGTGTCACTGCTGCTGCTGCTGTGTGTGTCACTGCTGCTGCTGCTGTGTGTGTCACTGCTGTTGCTGTGTGTGCCACTGCTGCTGCTGTGTGTGTCACTGCTGTTGCTGTGTGTGCCACTGCTGCTGCTGTGTGTGTCACTGCTGCTGCTGTGTGTGCCACTGCTGCTGCTGTGTGTGCCACTGCTGCTGCTGTGTGTGTCACTGCTGCTGCTGTGTGTGCCACTGCTGCTGCTGTGTGTGTCACTGCTGCTGCTGCTGTGTGTGCCACTGCTGCTGCTGCTGTGTGTGCCACTGCTGCTGCTGCTGTGTGTGCCACTGCTGCTGCTGCTGTGTGTGCCACTGCTGCTGCTGCTGTGTGTGCCACTGCTGCTGCTGCTGTGTGTGCCACTGCTGCTGCTGTGTGTGTCACTGCTGCTGCTGCTGTGTGTGCCACTGCTGCTGCTGTGTGTGTGTCACTGCTGTTGCTGTGTGTGCCACTGCTGCTGCTGTGTGTGACACTGCTGTTGCTGTGTGTGACACTGCTGCTGCTGTGTGTGACACTGCTGCTGCTGTGTGTGACACTGCTGCTGTGTGTGTGACACTGCTGCTGCTGTGTGTGTGTGACACTGCTGCTGCTGTGTGTGTGACACTGCTGTTGCTGTGTGTGCCACTGCTGCTGCTGTGTGTGTCACTGCTGCTGTGTGTGTGTCACTGCTGCTGCTGCTGTGTGTGTCACTGCTGCTGCTGCTGTGTGTGTCACTGCTGCTGCTGCTGTGTGTGTCACTGCTGCTGCTGTGTGTGTCACTGCTGCTGCTGCTGTGTGTGCCACTGCTGCTGCTGTGTGTGTCACTGCTGCTGCTGTGTGTGTGCCACTGCTGCTGCTGTGTGTGTCACTGCTGCTGCTGCTGTGTCACTGCTGCTGCTGCTGTGTCACTGCTGCTGCTGCTGTGTCACTGCTGCTGCTGCTGTGTGTGCCACTGCTGCTGCTGTGTGTGTCACTGCTGCTGCTGTGTGTGCCACTGCTGCTGCTGTGTGTGTGTCACTGCTGCTGCTGTGTGTGTGTCACTGCTGCTGCTGTGTGTGACACTGCTGCTGCTGTGTGTGTGACACTGCTGCTGCTGTGTGTGTGACACTGCTGCTGTGTGTGTGACACTGCTGCTGCTGCTGTGTGTGTCACTGCTGCTGCTGTGTGTGTCACTGCTGCTGCTGCTGTGTGTGACACTGCTGCTGTGTGTGTCACTGCTGCTGCTGCTGTGTGTGTCACTGCTGCTGCTGTGTGTGACACTGCTGCTGCTGTGTGTGACACTGCTGCTGCTGTGTGTGTGACACTGCTGCTGTGTGTGTGACACTGCTGCTGCTGCTGTGTGTGTCACTGCTGCTGCTGCTGTGTGTGCCACTGCTGCTGCTGCTGTGTGTGCCACTGCTGCTGCTGTGTGTGCCACTGCTGCTGCTGTGTGTGTGTCACTGCTGCTGCTGCTGTGTGTGCCACTGCTGCTGCTGCTGTGTGTGCCACTGCTGCTGCTGCTGTGTGTGTCACTGCTGCTGCTGTGTGTGTGTCACTGCTGCTGCTGTGTGTGCCACTTGCTGCTGCTGTGTGTGCCACTGCTGCTGCTGTGTGTGCCACTGCTGCTGCTGCTGTGTGTGTCACTGCTGCTGCTGTGTGTGCCACTGCTGCTGCTGTGTGTGCCACTGCTGCTGCTGTGTGTGCCACTGCTGCTGCTGCTGTGTGTGCCACTGCTGCTGCTGTGTGTGCCACTGCTGCTGCTGTGTGTGCCACTGCTGCTGCTGTGTGTGCCACTGCTGCTGCTGTGTGTGCCACTGCTGCTGCTGTGTGTGCCACTGCTGCTGCTGTGTGTGTGCCACTGCTGCTGCTGCTGTGTGTGCCACTGCTGCTGCTGTGTGTGCCACTGCTGCTGCTGTGTGTGCCACTGCTGCTGCTGTGTGTGCCACTGCTGCTGCTGTGTGTGCCACTGCTGCTGCTGTGTGTGCCACTGCTGCTGCTGTGTGTGCCACTGCTGCTGCTGTGTGTGCCACTGCTGCTGCTGTGTGTGCCACTGCTGCTGCTGTGTGTGCCACTGCTGCTGCTGCTGTGTGTGCCACTGCTGCTGCTGTGTGTGCCACTGCTGCTGCTGTGTGTGTCACTGCTGCTGCTGTGTGTGCCACTGCTGCTGCTGTGTGTGCCACTGCTGCTGCTGTGTGTGCCACTGCTGCTGCTGCTGTGTGTGTCACTGCTGCTGCTGTGTGTGCCACTGCTGCTGCTGTGTGTGCCACTGCTGCTGCTTTGGGTGCCACTGCTGCTGCTGTGTGTGCACTGCTGCTGCTGTGTGTGCCACGGCTGCTGGTGTGTGTGCCACTGCTGCTGCTGTGTGTGCCACTGCTGCTGCTGTGTGTGCCACTGCTGCTGCTGTGTGTGTGTCACTGCTGCTGCTGTGTGTGCCACTGCTGCTGCTGCTGTGTGTGTCCACTGCTGCTGCTGTGTGTGCCACTGCTGCTGCTGCTGTGTGTGCCACTGCTGCTGCTGCTGTGTGTGCCACTGCTGCTGCTGTGTGTGCCACTGCTGCTGCTGTGTGTGCCACTGCTGCTGCTGTGTGTGCCACTGCTGCTGCTGTGTGTGCCACTGCTGCTGCTGTGTGTGCCACTGCTGCTGCTGTGTGTGCCACTGCTGCTGCTGTGTGTGCCACTGCTGCTGCTGTGTGTGTGTCACTGCTGCTGCTGTGTGTGCCACTGCTGCTGCTGTGTGTGCCACTGCTGCTGCTGTGTGTGTGTCACTGCTGCTGCTGTGTGTGTCACTGCTGCTGCTGTGTGTGCCACTGCTGCTGCTGTGTGTGTCACTGCTGCTGCTGTGTGTGCCACTGCTGCTGCTGCTGTGTGTGTCACTGCTGCTGCTGCTGTGTGTGTCACTGCTGCTGCTGTGTGTGCCACTGCTGCTGCTGCTGTGTGTGTCACTGCTGCTGCTGTTGTGTCACTGCTGCTGCTGTGTGTGTCACTGCTGCTGCTGCTGTGTCACTGCTGCTGCTGCTGTGTCACTGCTGCTGCTGCTGTGTCACTGCTGCTGCTGTGTGTGTCACTGCTGCTGCTGTGTGTGCCACTGCTGCTGCTGTGTGTGTCACTGCTGCTGCTGCTGTGTGTGCCACTGCTGCTGCTGCTGTGTGTGCCACTGCTGCTGCTGTGTGTGCCACTGCTGCTGCTGTGTGTGCCACTGCTGCTGCTGTGTGTGCCACTGCTGCTGCTGCTGTGTGTGTCACTGCTGCTGCTGCTGTGTGTGCCACTGCTGCTGCTGTGTGTGTGCCACTGCTGCTGCTGTGTGTGCCACTGCTGCTGCTGTGTGTGCCACTGCTGCTGCTGCTGTGTGTGCCACTGCTGCTGCTGCTGTGTGTGTCACTGCTGCTGCTGTGTGTGTCACTGCTGCTGCTGCTGTGTGTGTCACTGCTGCTGCTGCTGTGTGTGCCACTGCTGCTGCTGTGTGTGTCACTGCTGCTGCTGCGTGTGCCACTGCTGCTGCCGTGTGTGCCACTGCTGCTGCTGTGTGTGTGCCACTGCTGCTGCTGTGTGTGCCACTGCTGCTGTTGTGTGTGCCATTGCTGCTGCTGCTGTGCCATTGCTGCTGCTGCGTGTGCCACTGCTGCTGCTGCGTGTGCCACTGCTGCTGCTGCGTGTGCCACTGCTGCTGCTGCGTGTGCCACTGCTGCTGTGTGTGCCACTGCTGCTGCTGCGTGTGCCACTGCTGCTGCTGCGTGTGCCACTGCTGCTGCTGCTGCGTGTGCCACTGCTGCTGCTGTGTGTGCCACTGCTGCTGCTGCGTGTGCCACTGCTGCTGCCGTGTGTGCCACTGCTGCTGCTGTGTGTGTGCCACTGCTGCTGCTGCTGCTGCTGCTGCGTGTGCCACTGCTGCTGCTGCGTGTGCCACTGCTGCTGCCGTGTGTGCCACTGCTGCTGCTGCTGCTGCGTGTGCCACTGCTGCTGCTGCCGTGTGTGCCACTGCTGCTGCTGCTGCGTGTGCCACTGCTGCTGCTGTGTGTGCCACTGCTGCTGGCTGCTGCGTGTGCCACTGCTGCTGCTGCGTGTGCCACTGCTGCTGCTGCGTGTGCCACTGCTGCTGCTGCTGCGTGTGCCACTGCTGCTGCTGCGTGTGCCACTGCTGCTGCTGCTGCTGTGTGTGCCACTGCTGCTGCTGCGTGTGCCACTGCTGCTGCTGCTGCTGCTGTGTGTGCCACTGCTGCTGCTGCGTGTGCCACTGCTGCTGCTGCTGCGTGTGCCACTGCTGCTGCTGTGTGTGCCACTGCTGCTGCTGCGTGTGTGTCACTGCTGCTGCTGTGTGTGCCACTGCTGCTGCTGCGTGTGCCACTGCTGCTGTGTGTGCCACTGCTGCTGTGTGTGCCACTGCTGCTGCTGCTGCTGCGTGTGCCACTGCTGCTGTGTGTGCCACTGCTGCTGTGTGTGCCACTGCTGCTGCTGTGTGTGACACTGCTGTGTGTGTGCCACTGCTGCTGTGTGTGCCACTGCTGCTGCTGCTGCGTGTGCCACTGCTGCTGCTGCTGCTGTGTGTGCCACTGCTGCTGCTGCTGCTGCGTGTGCCACTGCTGCTGTGTGTGCCACTGCTGCTGCTGCTGTGTGTGCCACTGCTGCTGCTGCTGTGTGTGCCACTGCTGCTGCTGCTGTGTGTGCCACTGCTGCTGCTGCTGCTGCGTGTGCCACTGCTGCTGCTGCTGCTGCGTGTGCCACTGCTGCTGTGTGTGCCACTGCTGCTGCTGCTGCTGCGTGTGCCACTGCTGCTGCTGCGTGTGCCACTGCTGCTGCTGCGTGTGCCACTGCTGCTGTGTGTGTGCCACTGCTGCTGCTGTGTGTGTGCCACTGCTGCTGCTGCGTGTGCCACTGCTGCTGCTGCGTGTGCCACTGCTGCTGCTGTGTGTGTGCCACTGCTGCTGCTGCGTGCGTGTGCCACTGCTGCTGCGTGTGTGTGCCACTGCTGCTGCTGTGTGTGTGCCACTGCTGCTGTGTGTGTGCCACTGCTGCTGTGTGTGTGCCACTGCTGCTGCTGTGTGTGTGCCACTGCTGCTGCTGCGTGTGTGTGCCACTGCTGCTGCTGCGTGTGCCACTGCTGCTGCGTGTGTGCCACTGCTGCTGCTGTGTGTGTGCCACTGCTGCTGTGTGTGCCACTGCTGCTGCTGTGTGTGTGTCACTGCTGCTGCTGTGTGTGTGCCACTGCTGCTGCTGTGTGTGTGCCACTGCTGCTGCTGTGTGTGTGCCACTGCTGCTGTGTGTGTGCCACTGCTGCTGCTGTGTGTGTGTCACTGCTGCTGCTGTGTGTGTGCCACTGCTGCTGCTGTGTGTGTGCCACTGCTGCTGCTGTGTGTGTGCCACTGCTGCTGCTGTGTGTGTGCCACTGCTGCTGCTGTGTGTGCCACTGCTGCTGCTGCGTGTGCCACTGCTGCTGCTGTGTGTGTGCCACTGCTGCTGCTGCTGCTGCGTGTGCCACTGCTGCTGCTGTGTGTGTGCCACTGCTGCTGCTGTGTGTGTGCCACTGCTGCTGCTGTGTGTGTGCCACTGCTGCTGTGTGTGTGCCACTGCTGCTGCTGTGTGTGCCACTGCTGCTGCTGCGTGTGTGTGCCACTGCTGCTGCTGCTGCGTGTGCCACTGCTGCTGCTGCTGCGTGTGCCACTGCTGCTGCTGCTGTGTGTGTGCCACTGCTGCTGCTGTGTGTGCCACTGCTGCTGTGTGTGTGACACTGCTGCTGCTGCTGTGTGTGACACTGCTGCTGCTGCTGTGTGTGTGCCACTGCTGCTGCTGCGTGTGCCACTGCTGCTGTGTGTGTGCCACTGCTGCTGCTGCTGCGTGTGCCACTGCTGCTGCTGCCGTGTGTGCCACTGCTGCTGCTGTGTGTGCCACTGCTGCTGCTGCGTGTGCCACTGCTGCTGCTGCTGCGTGTGCCACTGCTGCTGCTGCGTGTGCCACTGCTGCTGCTGCTGCGTGTGCCACTGCTGCTGCTGCTGCGTGTGCCACTGCTGCTGCTGCGTGTGCCACTGCTGCTGCTGCTGTGTGTGTCACTGCTGCTGCTGCTGCGTGTGCCACTGCTGCTGCTGCTGTGTGTGCCACTGCTGCTGTGTGTGACACTGCTGCTGTGTGTGACACTGCTGCTGCTGCTGTGTGTGACACTGCTGCTGTGTGTGACACTGCTGTGTGTGTGACACTGCTGCTGCTGCTGCTGCTGCTGCTGCTGCTGCTGTGTGTGCCACTGCTGCTGCTGCTGCGTGTGCCACTGCTGCTGCTGCCGCTGTGAAGCTGTGAAGCCAACGACCCGAGTTTGGTTCCCGCTTGCGGTCAACACCAGTGACGATTGTCTGAACCGGTCGTGGACCTCCCCTAGGCCCGCTCAGCCTCAAATGAGTACCTGCTGCGGCATGTAAGCATCGCCACTGGGGAGACAAAAGGCGGCCCGGGCGTGGTGCTGGCCACCCACCCCGCTCGTGCGCCGTGTCGGCCTTTAGGTGCTACTCGCTAACAGCACTTGCCCCAACAGTCTGTTAAAGCTGTACGGGGGATCTTTGTCTTTGCTGCCGCTGTGCGAAGGTCACTGAACTTTGGTGGGATCGGCGTGGTGATGGGACACGAGCTGACGCACGCGTTCGATGACCAAGGTATGCCTCCCCCCACCCCCCCGTAATTCCGCACCCCGTGTATTGCTGCGTGTAGTATTCTAAGTATCATCATTATTCCGTTTGCAACGCTCATGCACTTAGCTGTCAGGCGAGTCTCTGCAGTTGGTGTGTTGTCGCCCTTGGGCAAAACTGACCCCAACAATGACCAGGAACGGCATGTCCACATACAGCCCCTGAGGCACAGGGCGGCAGATGGCTGCACTGCACTGCTGATTCCTAGCAATGACGAAACTGGTGTAAATTTGTCTCATCATCTTGCTGCTGTTGAAAGCAAAATGGCCACAATTTTGGCTCTTGATTTTGCTCGGTGACGCCATCGGCATCATCGTCATCGGTGGTGGTTGACTGAGCGAGTGGGTGAGTGGGCGAGTGGGTGGGTGAGTGTGTAAGTGAGTAAGTGGGTGTGTGAGTGGGCGAATGGGTGGGTGAGTGAGTGCGTTGTATTGTTAGCTGCATTACGGTGGTGGTGGAACACCGTCCAGGCGAGACGAAACGGTCGTGCGAAAACGCCGCTCCGCCCGCCCCCTCCTCTCCCCCCTCCACGCCGCGCCCCTCGCCAGGCCGCGAGTACGACAAGGACGGGAACCTGCGGCCCTGGTGGAAGAACTCGTCGGTGGAGGCGTTCAAGCGGCAGACGGCGTGCATGCGCGAGCAGTACGCCGCATACGCCCTCTCCGGGGAGCACCTCAACGGCAAGCAGACGCTCGGGGAGAACATCGCCGACAACGGCGGCCTCAAGGCGGCCTACAACGTGAGGCTCTCTGCTCCGCGGAGGATTCCACGTCGACCGTTTTGTCTCTTGCCCCCGCCCCCCCCCACCTTCCACCTTACACCCGCCGATGTGTTCCGGTTGCCCACCACTTCCACTTGTGTCACCTGACCTCGCTTGACCCCCTCGAGGAGCCGGTTTGAATCGCGAGCGGCCGCCTGAATTCGGATCTACGAGGCTCGTTGATCTGACCTCCGAACCACAAACTCGGCACACCCAGGAACGCGGTTTAACTCGGCGTGTTTGGATCGGCGTCGTTTTACCGTGTGTGGTAACTCGACCGAGGGAACGCGTAGATGAAATCCGCTGGACTAAGACTCGATGAAAGTCCGCAGGTTCTTCTCGGCTGCCGACTTCGGCTCACAGGAAGAATGCCGACTGCACAAACTTGCCGGCGTGTGCGCGAGTCTCCGTTGGGGGAAGAGTGCCGCTCGTGCGTGTGCGTGTCGCTGCAGGGGAACGGTGGTGTAGCGGTTAGTGTTACGCTGCGCCACGAACCCGACCACTCGAGTTCGATTCCCGCTCACGGCCAACACCGGTGGCGATTATCTGAACCGACCTCAAATGAGTACCTGCTGCGGTGTATAAACATCACCACTGGGGAGAAAAAGGCGAGCGTGCGTGGTGCTGGCCACCCAGCCTCTCGCGTGCCGTGCCGGCCTTCATAGGTGCTGCTCGCTAATGGCACTTGTCCCAACAAAGCCTCTTGAGCCTATACGGGGGATCTTTATCTTTGTGTGTCCGCTGCGCAGGCGTACGAGGCGTGGGTGAGCCACGCGGGGGAGGAGCCGCCCCTCCCGGCCCTTGACCTCTCCAGCCGACAGCTCTTCTTCGTGGGCTTCGCCCAGGTGCGCCCTTGTCCCTCCCGTCCCGACCGCGCTGCACTCACCGGCTCCTCCCGCGTTTGCGTTAAAACGACACGTGCGTGTGCGCGCGCGTCGAGCGGTCGGGGACACAGGACACGCGGATTGCAGTTTCACGGAGTAACGCGAGCCGTGGCGGGTTTTACACTCTGCAGACGCAGGGGGGGAGTGCACTTTGATGCCGGGCATAAATGTCGGTGACTCATTGCTGCCAGATGTATTTAATCACGACGTCAGACACACAGATGTGCAGCAGGTATGCTGCTGCCTGCAGAGCACGTGCCATGTGTTGTGAGGTGCGTGCGTTGAGGAATGTGCGTGTGGCAGTTAGCGCGCTCCGTTGCGAACACGTCGACCCGAGTTCGAGTCCCGCTCACGGCCAACACCGGCGACGATTATCTGAAATGCTCCTGGGCCACCCCTAGGTCGATGCAGCCTTAAATCAGTACCTGGTACGGTGTGTAAACATCGCCACTGGGGAGACAAAGGCGGCTGGGCATTGTGCTGGCCACCAAACCCCTCATGTGCCATGCCGGCCTTCATAGGTGCTCGTTCACAGCACTTGCCCCAACAGTCTGTTCAGGATATACGGGGGATCTTTGGTACAGGCGTTGTGAGCCTGGTGAGTGTTTCATTTGCGTTACGGAAAGTGGCCAGTTTTGTTGAGCTCGAAGCCGTGTGTGCTGCGGCGTACTGTGGTGAGTGCGCCACGTGCCACGGAATGCGTGGCTCAGGTGAGTGCGTTGAGCATGTGGCGTATGTGTGCCATGTATTGGCAGGGTCTGGTGTGGTGAGCGTGGCGTGGTGAGCGTGGCGTGGCGTGTGCGGCGAGGGTGTTACGTGCGTTACAGGGTGCCGCGGCGAAGCCGCGTTGAAGGTGCCGGCGTGGGCCGAGTGTGCCGAGCTCGCCCCGAGGGTACGCGCCGCGGCCGTGTCGAGCGTTTTGCCGTGCGCGTCGCTGTGTGTGTGCGTCGCCGTGTGCGGTGCGGCGCAGGTGTGGTGCTCGGTGCGCACGGTGGAGAGCACGCACGAGGGGCTCGTCACGGACCCGCACAGCCCCGCGCAGTACCGCGTCATCGGCACCGTCGCCAACTCCCCCGAGTTCGCGCAGCACTTCAACTGCCCCCCCGACACGCCCATGAACCCCGCGAAGAAGTGCGAGGTCTGGTGAGGAGGCGGGATGAGGAGGCAGGAGCGGGAGGAGCGGGAGGAGCGGGAGGAGCGTGGAGCCACGTGGACAGTGCGCCGCTGTGGGTGGGTCAGCGCTTGCAGGGACGTGCGTGCGTGCGCGTGCGTGCGCGTACACGTTGCTTGCGATTGCGTGAGACGAGCCGCTGGTAGACTGGAGCATGTGGTACGGCACGTGGCCACGTGCGTGCGTAGCCACGGCCGTAGCGAGTGGTATACTTGGTGTGGTGTGCCGGGTCCGTAGATATATTTTGGGTCGCCGACTTCTGACAGACCCGGCTGACATTTGAAATTAAGCCCTGGAGATGTCCCTCTGAGATCAGCGTTTGACTCTGCAGAACTGTGTGCCTGCGTGCGTGTGAGTGTGTGCGCGTGTGCACGCGCACGCGTGCATGTCTACTACACTGGACGCTGTCTCGTCCGAGGCGGCGCAAACCCTCGGCCAGTAGAGACGCCGGTGTGGCAGCGGTCGCTTCGTACGTACGTGTGCGCGTGCGTGTGGCTTGTTTTTTTGTTGGTAGTCATCGCAAGTAGCAACCAAAAGTGAACACCTTCACTGTAGTCGCCTTAAATCGGAGGGACGGGCCAAAGGGCAAAGCCGTGTGATGAGGCGTCGATGCGCGGCGACGCGCAGACGCGTCATCCAGTGTCAACCGGCAAGGTACCCGCTCGCTCGCTCGCTCGCTGGCTCACCCGCCCACCGGTCCTGCCTTTCTCGCAAACAGCTCCGTGAAGGCGCTGGGCGGGGGGGTCTTCGTCACGGCGGTGAACTTGCTCGGAGATGGGGAACGACATCCAGCTCGCTCGTGAATCGCACGCGCGCACACACACGCAAGTAATTTGGTTGCGTTTGTCAATCGTAATTTGCATCCCAACCACTCGTGACGCGGCTCATTGGAAGCTGCGTTCGATTTCCTCCCCGGCGATGCCGCTGCTGCTACTGCTGCCGGTGGTGTTGTGATGGTCGGCGCACTTGGACATTCGGTTTCTCGGCGCGGCAGTTGAAAAACTGTGGGCGATTTTCCCAATTCCCTCCACACATCCGTCCACCCCAGCATTATGAACGGGTGCACCGCAGTCAAGTCTATCGGCAGGTCGCATGTGGTGTGGTTAAGCGCGGCTGTTCCAAAGTCATCCGGGCAGTGTTGGAAGAGTAGGCCGAATACCATCTTTAGGAGAGGCTCTTCCCCGCCAGCGATCGGGGCGAGCAATGCAATTTGCAGGGCTTGCCCCTCTACCTTGGCACGTGCCCTGCGGTAGTTTGTGAGCTGAACGTATTTCCCCATCTCTGCTTGAAGCGAGGCGCGCCCTAGCAGCGGAGGCCCCCGCCCGTGGCTCGCCGTGGCAGACCCCCGATGGCGCTGTCCCGCCGGCCGGGGAGAGCGTGGCGGGGGGGGGAGCGCCGCTCCGCCCCGCGTCGCACGGCGACCGCCCATTTACCGTCGCGCCGTTTGTTTTGCGCGTTGTGCGTGCTCTCTTGGGATGTGCGTGCTTGCGTCGGCGGTGGTGCCCCGCCACCGAGCGGGGGCCTTCTCCCGGGAAGGAAAGCTGCTGCAGGTTTGCCAAAGAGCTCCGCCCCCTCACCCCCCACAACCACTTCCTCCCACACAACCCAAGCTCGCCGCTGCACTTAACGCACGTTTTTCCTTTTTACGTCTTCGTATTTAAGTGTTTATTGTTGTAACTGCCATGATTTATTTATTGACATCTGTAAAAGGGAAGGTGGAGTCCAGGTCCCTGGAATGTGAATGGACGGGTCCGTGGCTTGGGGTCCCTGGAATGTGAACGAAGGGGGCTGTGTTTGCACCGTTCCTTTGGGTGGCGCTGGGTTGTCGGCAACTGCCACAGCATCCTCATCGGCGATTCAGTTGCACAGCTTGGTTGCACGCAACTGAATCGCTTGCAATGTGCAACCAAGTTTGTTTTGTTTGACCATGGTGAGAACCTGGTTGTGAGCAGCTGAGGAAGACTTTCAAGCGACCCGTTCGCTGACGTGCAGCGACTTATTTCGCACGTTAGCGTCGTGTGCATTTTCAAGCTGCGGCTGGCGGTCGCAACCCGGAGTGCGCCGTTTACTTTCCCCAGCGACCGATTCCGCTCGGGTTTGGGCAAAGCGGTTAGCGCGCGACAATTTCTGAGAGCAATTTGGTTGCCGAACAATTCCCTGGAATGTGAATGAACGGGTCCGTGGCTTGGGGTCCCTGGAATGTGAATGAACGGGTCGGTGGCCAGGGGTGGACAGGGCAGTTGGCACGCGACGATTTCTGAGAGCGATTTTGGTCGCCGAATGGGCCGCTCCTGGCGGTCGAGGCAGCTTGACCGTGGCACGGCGTCGCACTCGGTGGACCCCCTCCTCCATCCGCCGTCGAGTTTTCCACGCCGCTGGATCAAGGGCGTGGGGAGTTGAGGTGAGGGTGCACTGTGGGCTATGGCGCAGGCCCCAGCGTCACGAGCGGTTCGAGCGGAACAGCGGACAGGGGTGACGGATTGCGATGAGGAAGCGTTGCTGTGCCGTGCCGGCTTTTGAACCCTTTGACAGCCTACCGATTTTTTTCAAAGCTGCATCATATCGCTTCATAAAACAATCTAAATACCGCTTGTTTACGCATTAGCATTTTTTTTTTCATTGAGAAATCGGTACGCAGGTGAGAGGGTTCGATTGTCGGCAGCTTTCCCCGTTCGTTCGGTACCGTGGCGACGGGGGGGGGGGGGGAGCTCCCGGCGCGTAGTCAAGCGGAAGGTCGGACATCGCGCCCAACCGCGCGAGCCGAAAGGGCCGTACGGCGGGCACGCCCGCGAGACCCGTCTCGGCGCCAAACTCCTGCGTGTGCCTGAAATGGGGGGGGGGAGGTGAGGGGCGGTGGGGGGGGCGGCGCTTTCAGCGGGGGCTTTCGCAGCGAGCGTCAGACGGCAGCGGGGAGGCTGGAGGGTACGCCGGCTCCAGCCGCGGCAGCACGGTAGTCGACCCCCCCCCCTCCACCCTTGTGAATGTGTCTACGGACGTGCCGACGGATCGAGCCCAGTCTACACTGGTCATCGTCTTCTTCTAGGCCAGAGGTCCCATTCCAGCGGCGTTCTCCACTAATTTTCAGAGGGGGGGTTTCCACTTTCGCCAATAAGACATTAGTGCGAGGGCCCGCCACGCACTGAAACCATTTGAGGTTTGACAGCAGCACGATGACGATGATGGGGGGGTGTTTTCACTTTTTGCGTTTTGTCGGGGGCCGCACGTCAGGGGCCCCACTAAAGGCCACCAGGGGCCGCCAGTGGCCCGCGGGCCTTGCAATGAAGAACGCTGCTGTGTGACAGGTTCCTCTTTGCTCTATGCGGGTTCGGTTTGTGTGCGCGAATCAGCAGGCAGCTGTCCCCTCGTGCGATTTCACTTTGTGTGCCCCTTTTTATTTTGAATGCATCTGATAATAATTATTTACATTTAATATAATAAATTACATTCTAATAACAATTATTTGTAAGGCACCTTCTAGTAATGTCTTAAGGCGCTGCGTAGAGCGAGGGATAGCTGTAGTGCGTGGGATTGGCTTGTCTGACTTTATTTCCCCACGTGCTCACATGCACTACCCTTATACAGACCTCCATACAGACCCGTAGACTCACACTTACATGGTTCATAGACCTGTACACAGAACCATAGACTCGGACAAACCACGTAGTGCGTATAATTACGTCAAGACTCATACTTGCGCATACGCTTACACGTTTCACAGACTCCTATACAAACGCGCGTACATGCGTATGATCCATAGACTTGCATAGGGAAGAACCATAGACTGGCATAGCAACCCATACGATGACACACAATTACACACACAGAGACCCACCCAAACGCGTACACAGGAACTCAACACGTCTGTCAATGAACCCTGCCTTAAAAGTAGACGTAGAATAGGCGACGTTTCGGGGACAGGCCCTTCACGGCGAATAGGGAGGCCACGGTGGTAGCATAGACTTGCACCACATTCTCGGCCAAACGTTCCGTCATTATTGCCCGGCGTCGGCTGATCGTGTTTTCCTTCTCCATGTCCTCCTATCCTCTGTCCCTCTTCCTCTGCGGACATTCGTCGCCCTCAAATCTTTCCCCATCGGCAGCTTCTTACCCCACACCTCTGCGCTTTCACAACTCGATTCTCCCACTCCCCCCCCCCCCCCCGTAGATCCCAACCCCTACACCGTCATCCATGGTCAAGTTCCGAGGCTCGGGGTTTTTCCCGGTCGCAGTGGTGGGACCGTGTTTGTGTATGTTTGTTGAACTTCTTTTGCACCGTATGTAGCCAAGCGTGCTAATCGGAGGTGCCGGGGGGGGACAACAACAAACTAAACCCACACAAATGCAGTTTGAAAGAAATGAGTTCTCAATTTATAAGAATAGGTTTTACCCTTTCCTGCAATAAGACGGGTGTTAAGATGTTAAAACACCAAACTGAAACCTTTTGCAAGTGTAGTGCAGTGACTTAGGACACGAGGTTTGTAGAGGCACCTTCTTTATTAACACGCACGATCTCGCCTGGACACACTCTGTACTCGCTCACCTATGACACAACACGAGCCGTCTCGTCCCCATCGTCGGCAGTGACGATGGCAACGAGACGATCCAGCGCGGCTTGGCTCCGCCCTGGCCGCGCCTCCCTTCTCGAACTCACTAGCAGCTTCCAGGGGCTTCCAGATGGGACCCTCCAAGACCCTTGCCCCAGTTCCTCCGCCCTGCCAACACCCGTGTATACGCTCACCGGCGTGTGTCCTGTTTGTTCACCGCAGTTGCCGCTGCTGGTCACCAGCCGGCGCTATTACACTACAGAAGTAATCATTTCTGCATTGACCACATATACTTGTGGTGAACATGCAAACAACATACATGCTCTGGTAGTATATACAGTAAAACCTTGGATTGCGAGCATAATTTGTTCCGGAAACGTGTTTGTAATCTAAAGCGCTCGTATATCAAAGCGAATTTCCCCATAAGAAATAATGGAAACTCAGATGATGCGTTCCACAACCCAAAAATACTGTATTCATATAAAAATTATTAATATAAAATACCTTTTTATAATTGTATTATTTATATTTAATATAAGTAATCAAATGTATTCATTACATTTAATCGTGGCTGGTGTGAGGGAGACGAGAGAGAGGAGAGGAGGGTTATTGTGGAGGACGACTTTCACTTGCAGGACAGTTACTAAAGAACAGTCGCTACACTTGGACACAAAATACAAAAAATGCTTTACGCACACACACGTGGTCACAACGCTATAGTGAACAGTATACGCTCGCACGAATGTTGACTATACGAGTGAGGCACGCCAACTGAGACCGAGCATGGGAGACGATTACCCACAATCCCGCAGCGAGAGAGAGAAAAACCATCGGCTCAGTTACGTCCGCAAATTTGCGCGCGTTATAAATTGCTTTATTATTATTAGTCGTGATCACGTGACGCTCGGCAGACAGAGCGTATACTGTACGTACTACAGTACTCGTATTGCAAGACCTCGTTCGTTTATCAAATTAATATTTATTTGAAAAATTTACCCGTCTTGCAAAACACTCGCAGACCAAGTTACTCGCAATCCAAGGTTTTACTGTACATTGTCTTTGAACACGATTCCTTGCCAAAGCTTTCAGTATGGTGTTTAATCATCTTAACACCTGTTTTATTCAGAATCAGAAAGGGTTTTATTCGCCATGAAAGTCCGCACAGACAAGGAATTTACTTTGGCAGGAAGGTGCATACATTCAATATATTGGAATCTTAAATCTTAAATAAGTGGTGTACAAGTCTAACTATACTAAAGGCACAAAGTCTAACTAATACTAAGGGGCTAAAGTATGTAAACATTAGAATAAAATTAAATATAAAATAGCTATAATACACAATATAAAAATACAAAAATACAAATAGGGTAACATAGGGCAAGGTGTCATTGTGCAGATAAAATGTTACAGTCGGGTTAAAACCTATTCTTTTATTTTGATCCTGGCAAGGGAGGAGGTCCCATGAGGTTCTCAGTCTAGATGACTTGCACAGCCCCCAGTGGCTTCCTGGTGTGGGAAGGAAGAGCGTTCCAGGCGGCCGCGGAAGCGTGCCTGGAAGCGCCGCGATGCGAGTGACCGCCTTCTGTTCGGGGGACCCACGCTCACACCCGGCCTCCAAATGCAGTCAGTCCGGGGGGGGGGGTCACGTCGCTCCGCTGTGCCCCCCCCCCCCGCGCAAAACTCGCCCCCCCCCCCCCCCCCCGCGAGATTTTTCTACGTCAAAGCGAGCTGCGCTGTCGTTTTCAACGTCGAGATTATCTGCCAATATTCGAGGTTTTTGGGTTAGAGCGTGTAAATATGTAAATGTTGTGTTGTCAGACCCGCCACCCACCCGACACGGCCAATTCTTAAGATTCGTCACGTCAACAAAACGTGCCAATTGGTGACGAGTTCACAACTCTGGCTGTCCGCCTGATGATGCTGGCTGTTGTAGTTACTGGTGAAACGTCACGGCACTCGAATTGTAAATGTTGTAGTGGGTTTACTCTCCAACACACCCCAGGCGTGCTGTACTCGTAACGAATTGGCACGTTCTGTTTACATGACAAACCTTACTAATTGGCTGTGTCGGCGGTGGCGGGTTTAACGACACATTTATATTCACGCGATCTAACACAAAAAACTCTTCTGGATATTGGTCGCGAAAGCCTCCGTGTTAAACTGAGATTATCTGTGTTTGTAAAATCTACGATTTGGCTGTCGGTCCGAGCGTGATGGTCAACTCTCGTTCCTGCTCGCGGTGGATTGTGTCCCGGGCTGTGGATCGGCCGTGCGAGCGGTAAAAAACATTGGATCAAAATACCTATTTTTTCCTCGCGTGCAACGCACGCACACGTTAGTTTGGTTATTTAGCTGCTCCTCACCCCGTCGGGGGTCACTGGCTCGGTGCCCGCGTGAGCGCAAACGCGTCGGCAAGTTGGACCGCTTACAGCTGCTGTGGACATCTGTAAAAGCCTCGTAGCTCATTGGATTTCTCCAGGACGAAGAAAGATTCCAATTCCGATCGGTACTTTTAAAAGCGGTGACGGACAATGCCCCCCTCCCCACGCCCCCCCCCCCCCCCCCAATTCTACGTCGTCTCCCTTTGCCAAACTTCTTCCAACCTTGCTCAATTCCGGAGGCGCTGTAATAAACCCTTAAGACGTGTACGCGTTGGCATCAGCGTGCACGTATTACACCTTCAAATAATGGGGCTGTTTGTTGCCTGCCTGCTTGACGTATTGGGGTCTTTCGGATGTCCTGCGAAACAGCTTTTTCTTAAAAGCAAAAACCTAGCGAAACATTAAATGCGACGCTTCGCCTGACGTAAACGTAATTTTTGGGGGGAAATCTGAGCCACCCTTTTAGTCCCCCACCGTTGCCTGCGGATAACCGGGAGTTGGCGGCGGCACGTGGAGGCAGCAGTGAGCCGCTGCAGTCGAGGCTGCGTGATGAGCCCGCTGCAGTTGTTATGCCGTTCGGGGCAGCCCGACCGTGCCAGTAGCAGGGGTAGGGGAGCGATAGGAGCGATTATCTCGGACGGGCGGCAGCGTGGCGAGGCCATCGGAGCCGCCTGGGGCGTGGCCTTTGTCGAGAGGCAATCGAATCGTTGCCTCGGTCGCGGTTTTGCAAGCGGTGGACTGTGGCAGAGGATTGTGCCCTTGTGCCATGAACCGGCGTGCTTTTTCGTGGGGGGGGGGGGCTAGGCGCAGCGGTCTTTATCCACATTCGATGGTCATCATGGGTAACGACGGTGAAGTAGGACGATTTATTTTGCGTCGCCGTTGGAACGATTGCAGCGAAGAGGAAAGTAGCTGCTCCACCAAGCGACTAGTATTTTTGATGTTGCGCGGCCTTGAGCTGAAACGATTGCAAATGTTTACACACACGATGGGAAGCGTACATGGCCTTTGCGGGGGCACAGACATTCGCAGTTCACCCTGCCATTGTAGCAGCGTCTCAACGCGTTGCGCGGTTTTGTTTGCTTTTGTTGCGCGTTTTCGATTGTCCGCGCCGCTGCTTTGTGCCGAGACCCCGGCTGGAATGGACGGTTTCCCCCACAGCTCCTGTGCGTTGCCTCGATTCTTTCCCGAAAACGTGGTTTGGAAAATTTGCACCCCCCCCTCTCGCCTCCCCTCCCACCCCCACCGGTGGCCATTGTTGCAGTTGGCACGACGGTTCTGGTGAAGGACGTCTCACGGCGGTTTGGGATGACCGGATAATTACCGAGGACTTCGTAGAGTGGCCTGCCTCAGCGTCACCTTTGCAGGCGTGGGGATACGGTATAGGTTGGCGTGCGGCAGGTAATCTCGTGCAACTTTTCCACTGCACAACCCGAGCCCGTGCCGAGCCAGCCCAAGCCCGGCGCGGCTCCGGGTTGTTTTTCCACCGCAGAAGCCGGACCCGTGTCGCCGTAGTAGGGCAACCGAGTCGTCGGTGCTGCCGTGTCGTCACCGCGCGGCGACGCATGTCGCACGCAACTGGTGCGTCGTTCGTGCCGCCCCAGGCCCTCCTGCCCCCCCCCCCCAAGTCAGATGCCTCCTTGTGATGCCAGCAGCGTAGCACCGTTTGTTGGTTCTGGCTTGCCAGTGAAAACGATGGTATCATGATGACAATTATTATTCTCACGATGGCCCACAGCGATGGGAGAATCGTTTCACGACCGTTCCTCCCGGCAACCCCCCCCAGGCCCAGTGTAACAACAGCCTCTCTCGGTAACGTACCTCGATTTGTGTTTATCAAGGGAGTCGCGTTTGTGTATCGTTCGGACGTGCCGCCCGCCCGCCCGCCGTGCGTGCCGCCGTCTTCGTGTTGCCGTGCTTTGCGCCGCTTGGCTTCGTTGAGGCCGTGGATCTCTCGCGGATCGGTCGTTGTCGGTCGCCTTTAACTGCCATGGTCATTTCGCCAACGCGTTGATTTTTCCGACATGATTTTTACTATGGATGTATTTATTAATAGATATGAATCACTTTATCACCAGTAAAATTATATATTCATCATCATGATTATACATCTCCGTCATCGAATCGGCATCATCATCGTCTGAAACCTGTGTAACTGCAAGAGGTCATCGTTTTGAAGTGTTATCTTGTCACGTGTTTGTGTAACATATATACATTGTAATGCGGTGTTGTCAAAATTTACAAGAATAAAAGTTTTACTGCAAAGCGTAATCTGCACGGGCCCGCCCGACGAGACTGTGACCCCCGCAGTCGGTGATTGCAGCGACCGCAGCGACCGCACACCTGGCTTGGTAAGCGCCAACCACCGCCCCACACCGCAAGGCGGCAACTGCAGAGTAGCCACAGGCCGTAGTAGCAAAGAGGTCACGGTGCATACGGGATGTGGTGTGCCGGTGCGGATGTTTTCCGGGTTGTTGATTTGGGACAGGCCTGGCTGAAATTACCCCCCCCCCCCCCCCCCGAACTTAACTCGAAGCAACATGTCATTTGAAAACAATGGCATCCTCCCTGGCATCGTAGTGACCTTGTCTGGCCTCGTCTTCCTCAGCGACACAGCCAACACCACACCACACTCAAAGACATAAAGATCCTCTGTATAGTCTGAACACACTGTTGGGGCAGGTGCTTGTTAGTGAGTACCTATTAAAGCTGGCACGGCACACGAGGGGATAGGTTGGCCCGCACCGTGCCCGACCGCATTTGTCTCCCCCAGTGGCGATGTTTACACACTGCGCCAGGTACTCATTTGAGACCCAGTCAACCTAGGGGAGGCCCAGGAACCGTTCAGATAATCGTCGCAGGCCGATTCGCGCAGCGCGCCGACCGCTGTACCGCCGCTCCCCACGCCGCCGCCCGACACCACAACCACCAGCAGCACCGCCAGCCACCGACACCGTACGCAGCAGAAGCACAAGAAGTCGTCCCGTGTCTCGTTTCTTTATTCAGAGGGGGGCAAGCTGGGCTGGCATGGCTGGGATGGAGGGACAGGGGCACGTTACAAGTGGTCAATTAATGCGAGACTACGGCAGCCGAGGTGACGTCGGCTGCGCGGGAGAGTTTGTTACGGACCGACGGCGACCCTCTGCGCCGAGCGTCTCCCCCCCCCCCCCCCCGCATCACAGGAAGGGCTCCAGCGACATCTCGAGGGCGGCGCACGGCAGCGAGAGGTCGAACTGGGCAAGCACGCCCGGGTGCAGCACACCGAGTCGGCCCACGGGCGCGGAGCCCACGCGCACGCACGCACACCGCCCCGGGAAGAACGTGGGGTCTGCGCGGCGGCACACGCACACACACACAACGCGCGCACACACACACACAACGCACACGCACGCACACACACACACAGGTGAGGCTTCGCCAACAACGACCGCCGTTCACCACGGAGCTAGTGCAATGCTAGGTGCACTTGGAGGCCACGTGACGTGTCAAAGGCTCCGCTGGCAAAGATGTTACGGAACAGACCCAGGTGCCATGGGTTGACTGAGATGCAAACTAAACGAAACTTTTTATTTTACCAGCTAAAGCACACAGCGATATGGCTCTTTTAAGAAGTGACCTGGCCATAAGTGATAGTTCAATGAAGTGGCTTATCATGTGGACATTTAGAGTAGCCAAACACTCTAAATGCACGTTTCTAAATGTGGTGGCTGTGAGCGGGAATCCAACCCCGGGACGCCGGGTTCGTAGCGCGAACCCAAAGGCGCAGTTTGACTTATATATTTGGTGGAGGGGGGGGTAGGGGTTTGCATTGTCCCTCGCATTAAGAATCGTGGGTGCAAATAATTAAATTTATTTTTAATCTTAATTGTAAACGACTGAAAAGAAAATTAATAAAGGTGTGCAAACTCCGCCCATGCGCTAACCGCTACACTACCGCTCCCCTCTACGCACACGCGCGTGCGTGTCGGTATTCGCGGTGCGTGATTCGGTGCGCGATTGGGCGCACGTTACCCTGGTCTGCCTCGATGTGGTAGGCCTTGTCGTTGCCCGGCGCCGAGTAGCGGCTCGCGACCGCCAGCAGCTGCATGACGCGGTCGAGGAGGCCGTGGATCACCTCGAAGCCCGGGGCCTTGTTGTAGTAGACGGCGCAGAGGCGGCGCTCGTTACGCGTGCCCACATCTGCACGGTCACACGCGCGCACACGCGTGAATCCACGAACGCACACGCACGCAGACTAACGCACACATGCACGCGCTCACACGTGAGGCAGACCCCACACCCCGTGTGTCCTTAACAGACTGCTGGAGCAAGGGCTGTTCGCGAGTAGCAGCACCGATTTATGGGTGCATGTTGAACTTCTTTCGCACCGTACGTAGCCAACCGCGCTCATCGGAGGTGTGGGGGAAGGACAACAAACTTCTAAACAAAAACTGCACACAAGTAGCACTTATGAAGGCTGGCACGGCACGTGGGTTGTTGGGTGGTCAGTAGGACGGACATTCTCACCTGCGTCCCACTCTCCCTCACCTGTATCCCACTCACACCTGTGTCCCACTCCTCCTCACCTGTGCGTCACCACCCTCCCTCACCTGTGCTCGAGTCCTGCAGCACGACGTCCGAGATCTCAAAGAGCTTGAGAGGCAGCGGCATGTTGCGGTTTGCGGCGATCGTCTTGAGGAGGCCGGGGAGCAGAGTGGTGCGCGCCACCTGGGCATGCCACCCCACACACGCCACCACACACACGCCACCACACACACACCAATCAAACACTGTCGCCTGTGACAGACTGTCGGGGCGAGCGCTGTTAGCGAGCAGCAGCAGCGCCTGCGAAGGCCGGCACGGCACGCGAGGGGGGGGGGGGGCAGCGCCACGCCCGGCCGCAGTTTGTCTCCCTCCTGGCGATGTTTTTACACCGCACCGCACTGCACCAGGCACTCGTTTGAGGCCGAGTCGACCTAGGGGAGGCCCAGGACGGGTTCAGGTAATCGTCACCGGTGTTGGTGGCCATGAGCGGGAATCGAACCCGGCTCACCGTGTCGTGGCTACCCGCTACACTACGACCGCTCACCACGCGCCATCACCACTCACGTCGCCGTGACGACCGCGGCCGTGTAGGTGCTGTGGGGGGTGCAGGGGGAGTGTGGGGGGTGCAGGGGGAGTGGGCGGGGGCAGGGGGAAGGGGGGGGGGGCGGGGGGGTGGGGGGGGGGGCAGGGGGAGTGGGGTGGGGGGCAGGGGAGAGTGGGGGGGGGGGGCAGGGGGAGTGGGGGGGGGAGTGGTGGGGTTGGGGCCAGGGGGAGTGGGGGGGGGGCAGGGGGAGTGGGGGGGGCACAGGGGAGTGTGGGGTGGGGCCGGGGGCGTGGGGGGGAGGGGGAGTGGGGGGGGGGCCAGGGGACGTGGGGGGGCAGGGCAGGGGGAGTGGGGGGGTGCAGGGGGAGTGGGGGGGGCAGGGGGAGTGGGGGGGGGCAGGGGGAGTGGTGGGGGGCAGGGGAGTGGGGGGGGCCAGGGGCGCCAGGGAGTGGGGGGGGGGCAGGGGGAGGGGGGGGGGGGGGCAGGGGGGGAGGGGGGGGGGGCAGGGGGGAGGGGGGGGGGGGAGGGGGAGTGGGGGGGGGGCAGGGGGGAGGGGGGGGGGGGGGGGAGGGGGAGTGGGGGGGGGGGGCAGGGGGGGGGGGGGGGGCAGGGGGGAGGGGGGGGGGGGGCAGGGGGGAGTGGGGGGGGGGCAGGGGGAGTGGGGGGGGCAGGGGGAGTGGGGGGGGCAGGGGGAGTGGGGGGGGGCAGGGGGGGGTGGGGGGGGGGGGGGGGGGGGGGGGGGGCAGGGGGGGGGGGGGGGGGGAGGGGGAGTGGGGGGGGGCAGGGGGAGTGGGGGGGGGCAGGGGAGTGGGGGGGGGCAGGGGGGAGTGGGGGGGCAGGGGGAGTGGGGGGGGGAGGGGGGAGGGGGGGGGGGGCAGGGGGAGGGGGGGGGCAGGGGGAGGTGGGGGGGGGCAGGGGGAGTGGGGGGGGGAGGGGGGAGTGGGGGGGGGGCAGGGGGAGTGGGGGGGGGGCAGGGGGGAGTGGGGGGGGGGGGCAGGGGGAGTGGGGGGGGGCAGGGGGAGTGGGGGGGGGCAGGGGGAGTGGGGGGGGGGCAGGGGGAGTGGGGGGGGCAGGGGGAGTTGGGGGGGGGCAGGGAGTGTGGGGGGGGGGCAGGGGGAGTGGGGGGGGGCAGGGGGAGTGGGGGGGGGGCAGGGGGAGTGGGGGGGGGGCAGGGGAGTGGGGGGGGGCAGAGTGGGGGGGGGCAGGGGAGTGGGGGGGGGGCAGGGGGAGTGGGGGGGGCAGGGGGAGTGGGGGGGGTGCAGGGGAGTGGGGGGGGGGAAGGGGGAGTGTGGGGGGGCAGGGGAGTGGGGAGTGGGGGGGGGGCAGGGGGAGTGGGGGGGGGCAGGGGGGAGTTGGGGGGGGGGCAGGGGGGATGGGGGGGGCAGGGGGGAGTGGGGGGGGGCAGGGGGATGTGGGGGGGGCAGGGGGAGTGGGGGGGGGCAGGGGGAGTGGTGGGGGCAGGGGGAGTGTGGGGGGGGGGGGGCAGGGGAGTGTGGGGGGGGGCAGGGGGGTGGTGGGGGGGTGCAGGGGAGTGGGGGGGGGCAGGGGGAGTGGGGGGGGGCAGGGGGAGTGGGGGGGGGGCAGGGGGAGTGGGGGGGGGGGCCAGGGGAGTGGTGGGGGGCAGGGGGTGGGGGCAGGGGGAGTGGGGGGGGGCAGGGGGAGTGGGGGGGGGGCAGGGGGAGTGGGGGGGCAGGGGGAGTGGGGGGGGGCAGGGGGAGTGGGGGGGGCAGGGGGAGTGTGGGGGGGGGCAGGGGAGTGGTGGGGGCAGGGGGAGTGGGGGGGGGGGAAGGGGGAGTGGGGGGGTGGGGGGCAGGGGAGTGGGGGGGGGCAGGGGGAGTGGGGGGGGGCAGGGGAGTGGGGGGGCAGGGGGAGTGGGGGGGGGGCAGGGGGAGTGGGGGGGGGGCAGGGGGAGTTGGGGGGGGGGCAGGGGGAGTTGGGGGGGGGCAGGGGGAGTGGGGGGGGCAGGGGGAGTGGGGGGGGGCAGGGGGAGTGGGGGGGGGCAGGGGGAGTGGGGGGGGGCAGAGGGAGTGGGGGGGGGCAGGGGGAGTGGGGGGGGGGCAGGGGGAGTGGGGGGGGAGCAGGGGAGTGGGGGGGGGCAGGGGGAGTGGGGGGGGCAGGGGGAGTGTGGGGGGGGCAGGGGAGTGGTGGGGGGGCAGGGGGAGTGTGGGGGGGGGCAGGGGGAGTGTGGGGGGGGCAGGGGGAGTGGGGGGGGCAGGGGGAGTGGGGGGGTGCAGGGGGAGTGGGGGGGGCAGGGGGAGTGGGGGGGTGCAGGGGGAGTGGGGGGGGCAGGGGGAGTGTGGGGGGCAGGGGGAGTGGTGGGGGGGGGGCGTGGAGGCCACCTGGAAGTCGGTGCTCTTGGGGTTGGCGATGAGCACGGCGTGCGTGCTGCCCACGTCCCGCAGCAGCTTCTCCGTCACGTCCTCGTGGGAGCACTGCCGGCGGGGCGAGAGAGAGAGAGAGAGCAGCGCTCGCGGTCCACACCAAAGACAAAGATCCCCCGGGTTGCAGCGCTTAGCGGGCTGTTTGGGACGAGTGCTGTTTGTGAGAGGTGGGTCGCCGGCACCGACGGCCTTTGTCTCCCCAGCGACGATGTTTACACGCGGCGCAGGATGCTCAATGAAGGCGGAGACAATCCAGAGGAGGCCCAGGGGTGGTTCCGATATCCGTCACTGACGTTGGCCGCGAGCGGAATTGAACTCGGGTTGCCGGGTTTGTGGCGCAGCACGCGAACCGCTACACACTGCCGCTCCCCACTAGTCCCCACGCACACACACACGCACCACACCCACGCTGTCCCCCACACTCGCACCACGACAAGCACTCGCACCACGACAAGCACTCGCACAACGACAAGCACTCGCACCACGACAAGCACTCGCACCACGACAAGCACTCGCACCACGACAAGCACTCGCACCACGACAAGCACTCGCACCACGACAAGCACTCGCACCACGACAAGCACTCGCACCACGACAAGCACTCGCACCACGACAACCACTCGCACCACGACAAGCACTCGCACCACGACAAGCACTCGCACCACGACAAGCACTCGCACCACGACAAGCACTCGCACCACGACAAGCACTCGCACCACGACAAGCACTCGCACTCAATCCTATGTCCACACTCTCGCCGCACCCGCCCGGCCACTCGCGTCCCAAGCCACCTCGCGGCAACCATCGTTCACACGGACGGCCAACCCTCAAGGTGTGGCGCCGCAGCCCGGGGCGCGCTACGCGAGCGGCGTGGCGCAGGCCCTGCGGCGAGCGGACACGGGAGACCCGAGCCAGCCCCCCCCCCCCCCCCCCCCCCCCTCGTACCAGCGCGAAGGTGAGCGCCTCCGTGAAGCCCGCGGCTGCCACGTCCACCCGCAGCAGGTCCGTCAGCTTGTTGAGAGGAAACTGCACACGCAGGCAAAGACAAAGGTCCCCCCCGCGTAGACTTAACAGAATGTAGGGGCAAGTACTGTTAGCGAGTCGCGCCTATTAAGTCCGGCACGGCACAGGAGGGGGTGGGTGGCCAGCACAGCGCCCGGCCCAGGACCGGTTCAGACGTTCGTCACCGATGTTGGCCGTGAGCGGGAATCGAACTCGGGTCGCGGGTTCGTAGCGCACACGCCGCACACACACACGCACGCACGCATGGGAACACGCGGGAGCACGCGGGAGCACGCACGCACGCAAGGCAAACACGGGGGAATGACGGCGCCGTTGCCGCGTCCCTGGCACGGGGCGGGCTTGAACGCTTTCCCGAATGGAGGCGGCCCCAGCACGCGCATGGTGCACGATTAGCGCGGTTGGCCACGTACGTACCGTGCGAAAGTAGTTGAACGTACGTACAGTTGCACGCGCGAAGCGCGGGAAATCCCGCCTCCTCCAAAGCACGGAGGAGAATCGCCGCCAGCCTTCGAAATGAGCGGCCTCCACCCCCCGGGAGAGTTCTTACCGTCGCCGGCGCTCACCTGGTGGGCGATGGTGAGGGTGCCCGGGATGGTGCGGACGATGTTGTTGAAGCCGTAAGCGATGGCGGCGTCCTCCATGATGTCGCAGGCGTGGATGATGTCGGAGCGGATCGGCGGGATCTCCACACGGATCTGGGAGCCGTTAGGGGCCACCTCTGACTTGAGGCACATGCGCGTGAGCAGGCGCGCCAGCCGCTCTGGGGACTCGCTGGCCCACGGCGCCGGGGGAGGGGGGGCACGGGGGGTCAGCAGCGACTCGGGGCTGCGCGCAGGTGGCACAACACGGACACTGAACTATTTAACAATTATAATATTTTTTTAAACCAGGTTAGGCCCACTGAGCTATATGGAGCTCTTTTTTAGAAGCGACCTGGCCACGACTGATAGCCCAACGAAGTGGCTTATCGTCACGTGGATATTTATTGTAGCAGCCATATAATCTAAATGCACGTTGATTCTAAATGTGGAGGGAAACTCAACTATTTGTATTTTACCAGTTAAGGCCCACTGAGCTGGATAGTTATGGCAGCCAAACACTCTAAATGCGTGATGTAGATTCTAAACGTGGAGGGTAAAACTGGAGGACCTGGAGGGAAATCCACACGACCACAGGGAGCACAGGCAGAACCAAAATATCCAGGCGTCGGGGTCGGGATTGAACCCACAACCTCCTGCATACTTGGCGAGGGAGATACCATCTGGCCGCCTACAAAGATCCCCCATAGCCTCAACAGACTGTTGGGGCAAGTGCTGTTAGCGAGCACCGATGAAGGCCCTGCGGCAGGGCACACGAGGGGGTGGATGGTCAGAACTATGCCCTATATGCTCCATATTATATATATCATCTATGGACCATTCAGTAAAGCACCACAGTCCACGCTCCTTCAAAGGTGGATGAGGAACAACAGAACGACGCGAACTCCCACTCCTGAAGGCCGGCAGCAGAACTCCACATTGGCGTCTCGCTCTTGAGCACATCGCACATCGCTACGCGCAATAACAGAGTCGTCTGTGGGCAATGCCCGTCTATGGTAGTCTATGGGCAATGTTAAGTCTATGGGCAATGTTAAGTCTATGGGCAATGTTAAGTCTATGGGCAATGTTAAGTCTATGGGCAATGTTAAGTCTATGGGCAATGTTAAGTCTATGGGCAATGTAAAGTCTACGGGCAATTTTAAGTCTACGGGCAATGTTAAGTCTACGGGCAATGTTAAGTCTATGGGCAATGTTAAGTCTATGGGCAATGTTAAGTCTATGGGCAATGTAAAGTCTACGGGCAATGTTAAGTCTACGGGCAATGTTAAGTCTATGGGCAATGTTAAGTCTACGGGCAATGTTAAGTCTACGGGCAATGTTAAGTCTATGGGCAATGTTAAGTCTACGGGCAATGCAAGTCTCTGGGCAGTGTTAGTTGATGAGCGATGTCAAGTCTCTTGAATAGAATAGAATACAACACGCCCACACCATATACACACGGCGGTTGCACGGTGCCACTGGGGGAGGGGGCTCTCACCGAATGCCAACGCGAGAGTTGATGTACTCGGCACTCAGCACCTCTGTCCTGTACGGCAGCTCCTGTCAGCAGACAAAGACAAAGATCCCCCGTAAAGCCTCAACAGACTGTTTTGGGGCAAGTGCTCTTAGCGAGCAGCACCTATGAAGTCCGGCACGGCGCACGAGGGGGTGGGTGCCCAGCACCACGCCCGGCCGCCTTTGTCTCCCCAGTGGCGATATTTACTACACACCGCACCAGGTACTCATTTTAGGCTGAGTCGACCTAGGGGAGGCCAAGGACCGGTTCAGATATTTTTCACCGGTGTTGGCCGTGAGCGAGAATCGAACTCGGATTGCCAGGTTCATAGCGCAGCGCGCTAACCGCTACACCACCGCTCCCCACTATACATAGACACAAAGATCCCCCCCCCCCCCGTATAGCCTTAACAGACCGTTGGGGCAAGGGCTGTTAGCACATACACGCGCACGCAATCGCACGAGCACTCGCAGCAAGCCCTCTGCTGGCCCGTGTCCATCATCGTCCTTCGCCAATCCACTGCCGGATGAAGGCCCCACGAAGACCGACGGCGTCTCTCGCGATCGTTGAGCGTGACGACGGGAGGCCCGTTGCTCACGAACGAGAGGAAGGGAGCGGGGGTGGGGGGTGTACGCACCGGGAACAGGGTCGTCTGTCCGTCGGGGCTCACCACCTCCACCGCCTCCACCCTGCAGGGAGAGGCCGGCGTCACAACAGCGGCGGCGGCGACACCGCCGGTGCTCGCTGCGGCCTTTGATGGCGCGCAGCGGATGTCTCGCGACGCGCGCGTAAACATCGCTCACGGTCGACACTGTTAAACATCAGTTGAACCGTGCTCATCGGAGGTGCGGGGGAAGGACAACGAACTACTGAGCACAAAAAGCAGTTCTCATATCCGAAGAGCGTTCCAGACGGCCGCAGAGAATAGCGTGCACACACAGACAATGAAGGGCGAATGAATGTACAGATTTTTAGCAAGATGACGTTTCCTCCCCCCCCAAGGAGTTACTGAACGAATGTGAATAATGTTTACTTGTGAAGCGTTCTGTGACGATCTTACGGTGAAGGGTGCGACATTAAATAATGTTCGATTCATCGACTGCACAGTTGCTCGACTGGTGCGGTGGCCAGTGATGGGTCAATATTTGTTTGCAGGAGGCCATTTGAAAGCGGTCACGGGCTCAAGGCACCACTCCACAACCTGCTTTGGGATATCCCTAGGTGGAGGGGGGGAGGGTCAACCAAAACAACAAGAGACATTTTTCTCGAATTCGGTTAAAAATAAAACCCCGCAAATATTTTAAGGGCCGCAATGCCACGCGGTGGATACGAGACAGTGGCGAGTCCTTAACAAGCAACGGTGACGAGGCGGCCCTTGAAGAGCAGCGCGCGGCTCAGGTGATGCAGGTTGCCCACCCCTGCCCATGGTGAACTGGACTCCCATGGTGAACTGGACTCTCATGGTGAACTGGACTTCCATGGTAAACTGGACTATCATGGTGAACTGGACTCCCATGGTGAACTGGACTCCCATGGTAAACTGGACTCCCATGGTAAACTGGACTCTCATGGTAAACTGGACTCCCATGGTGAACTGGACTTCCATGGTAAACTGGACTATCATGGTGAACTGGACTCCCATGGTGAACTGGACTCCCATGGTAAACTGAACTCCCATGGTAAACTGGACTCTCATGGTAAACTGGACTCCCATGGTAAACTGAACTCCCATGGTGAACTGGACTCCCATGGTAAACTGAACTCCCATGGTAAACTGGACTCCCATGGTGAACTGGACTCCCATGGTAAACTGGACTCCCATGGTGAACTGGACTCCAATGGTGAACTGGACTCCCATGGTGAACTGGACTCCCATGGTAAACTGGACTCTCATGGTAAACTGGACTCCCATGGTGAACTGGACTCCCATGGTGAACTGGACTCCCATGGTGAACTGAACTCCCATGGTAAACTGGACTCCCATGGTAAACTGGACTCTCATGGTAAACTGGACTCCCATGGTGAACTGGACTCCCATGGTGAACTAGACTCCCATGGTGAACTGGACTCCCATGGTAAACTGGACTCCCATGGTGAACTGGACTCCAATGGTAAACTGGACTCTCATGGTAAACTGGACTTCCATGGTGAACTGGACTTCCATGGTGAACTGGACTCTCATGGTAAACTGGACTCTCATGGTAAACTGGACTCCCATGGTGAACTGGACTTCCATGGTAAACTGGACTCTCATGGTAAACTGGACTTCCATGGTGAACTGGACTTCCATGGTGAACTGGACTCTCATGGTAAACTGGACTCTCATGGTAAACTGGACTCCCATGGTGAACTGGACTTCCATGGTGAACTGAACTTCAACGGTCAGGGGTCGGCAAGCAAAGTAACAAGAAGAGACATTTATTTTGAATGTCAAGAAGAGCCGCAGGTCGCCGACCCCCTGGGCGAGCCGTACGACGGGAACCAACAGGCTTCCCGGCCACTCGCAGGGCCCCGCCGCTCCACGGAACGAGAGGCGGCGGGGCCTCTCTCTCTCTCTCAGGCAGGGGCTTTGGTCGCCGCAGACGTCCGGGCCGAGCGGCGACTACTCACGTGAAGGGCTCCGCGCAGTACTCGCTGAACATGGCCACCAGCGTGTCGAGCACGACCTTGGCCTAGGGCGGGCAAGGGCAGCAGCAGCAGCAGCACGCGGTGAACGCTTCTCCACGGGGATGGCGCCGCTGGCGGCTAACAGCTGTGACGACCGCGCTACCGATTTATCGGTTCAGTTGCTATGTGTGTAGTGTGTTTTGAGTGTTGGTGTAGTGTGTGTTGGTGTAGTGTGTAGTGTGTGTGAGTGTTGGTGTAGTGTGTGTTGGTGTAGTGTGTGTGAGTGTTGGTGTAGTGTGTGTGTGTAGTGTGTTTTGAGTGTTGGTGTAGTGTGTGTTGGTGTGTTTTGAGTGTTGGTGTAGTGTGTGTTGGTGTAGTGTGAGTGTTGGTGTAGTGTGTGTGAGTGTTGGTGTAGTGTGTGAGTGTTGGTGTAGTGTGTGTGTAGTGTGTGAGTGTTGGTGTAGTGTTGGTGTAGTGTGTGTGTCGTGTGTGTTGGTGTAGTGTTGGTGTAGTGTGTGTGAGTGTTGGTGTAGTGTTGGTGTAGTGTGTGTGTAGTGTGTGTGAGTGTTGGTGTAGTGTGTGTGTGTGAGTGTTGGTGTAGTGTGTGTGTGTGTGAGTGTTGCTGGACTACATAGTGATGGACCAGCGGATGCAAGCCCATGTCCTTGACACCAGGACCTACCGTGGAGCTGATCTGCCCTATGACCATCGACTAGTCATCTGTAAGATGCGCCTGCCATTCTTCCACTCCGGTGGTGGGTGTACACCCAGGACCCCATTCAAACCCAAGGTGGCCTGGTCTCAGCTAGCTGATGAAAGTTGCAAGCGAGAATTTCACCCCATCGCTTGCAGCTGGGGTTGGCATCGTCCCCCACTCCTCCTGATGTCGAGGGTGTGAGTATTGGTTTAGTGTTGGTGTAGTGTGTGAGTGTTGGTGCAGTGTGTGTGAGTGTTAGTGTCGTGTGTGTGTGTGTGGGTTATAGTGTGGTGAGCGATAGTGCAGCGGTTAGCGCGCTGCGCTCCGAACCCGGCGTCCCGCGTTCGATTCCCGCTCACGGTCAACGCCAGTGACGATTATCTGAACCGGTCCTGGGCCTCCCGTATGTCGACTCAGTCTTAGATGAGTACCTGGTGCGGTGTGTAGTAAACATCGCCCTAGGAGACAAAGGCGGCCAGGCATGGTGCTGGCAACCCACCCCCTCGTGTGCCGTGTCGGCCTTCACAGGTGCTCCTCGCGAACACCCCAACATTCCGTTAAGGCTACCGAGGGCGTGATCTTTTGTCCGGCTGGAGTGAGCGTGAAACCGCCGGCTGTCACCTTGTAGGGGTCGGTGGCCGTGCACTCGACGAAGATGTTCCTCGTCGACAGCGTGATCTTCGAGTGGTTCCCTGCACAAGCGAGCCGACCGCATGGAACGACGCAAACCCAGCGGGGAGAACGAGCCACAGAGAGACCGATCAGCGACCCCCATGAGTCAAGACGATTCATCCCATGATGATGCTGGTTGTAATTACTGGTAAAACGTCGTACTCAAGATTGCAAATGTTGTGAATTTACTCTCCAACACACCGGTGTGTTGTACTAGTAACGAATTGGCATGTTCTGTTTACGTGACAAACCTTACTAATTGGCTGTGTCGGGTGGTGTCGGGTTCAACGACACATTGATATTTACGCGATCTAACCCAAAAACGCTGTAATATGGAAGGTGGGGCTGTTAAGACGCCCAAACCCAGTGGCGTGGCCGTGGTTCACGCGGGCCCTGCTGTTAGGAATTAAATGCGTCCTCCCCCCCCTCCTATCACTGACCCCCCCTCTCTCCTACCTGGCGTCTCCGCGTTTGACTCACGCGCGCGACACTCCCCAATGGCGTACTCTTGGCGTCGTCACGCGAGCAGGCCATGTGACGCACACCGACCAATCACAGAGCCGCCTCACCGCAGGCATTGACGGTGCCTTCCCTGGCCGAATCTCGGCCATCTGCCGTGCGGCCGAGGCAGACGCCACCGTTGCCGACGCGGCCTCAAGCCGGCCCTGCCAGGGCTCTCCCATCCAGCCGCCAGCACTTGCCCCGACTCCCCCCCAACCACCTTCCTACCCTTCTTGTGTAACCTGGCACCAGAGCCCCTCCGGCACCATGGGAATCCCAAGTGCAGTTACACCGCCTGCACACCCTACGGCCGCGTTCTTCGTTGCAAGGCCCACGGGGCCACTGGCGGCTCCTGGTGGCCTGTAGTGCGGCACCTGATGTACGCAGCCCCCCGACAATACACAAAGAGTGAAAACACCCCCCCATCATCGTCATCTTCGTGCTGCTGTCAGACCCCCATGGTTTCAAATGTGTGGCGGCCCCTCACACCAACGATGTCTTATCGCCACAAGTGCAAGCGAGTGAAGAACGCTGCCTACGGCAACGCCACGGTGCCTACCGTTGATGATGGGCGGCATGGACAGCACGACTCCGTGAGCGTCCATGATGACGGGGTACAGGGGGCGGCCGTCCAGGATGTGCAGGTAGTGACGGAGGTGGCTGTCGGTCTGCGGATTAGACACGGCCGCTCCGTGAGCCAGGGGGTTCAACTCAGGGGGGCGGAGATTCTCCGGCTCGCGGACAGAACGCAACCCACGACTTTGAGTTTCGCGCTCGCCACGGCCGTGCAATCGTCGCCTCGCCCATCGGCTACCGGAGGGGAATGTTTCTGACCGTGGGAACACCGGGTACGGAGGGCGTGGGCGACGATTCCAGCGATCGCGACGGAGTGCTGGCTGACCCGGTCGAGGTCCATGAGCTCGTGTGGGTATGATCACCCTATGAATAACCCAACCGGTAACGGATACACATTGTAGTTGATATGCACACATGAACTCGCCCCCCCCATCTGGCCTTCGCACCCGATTGGCTCACAAGTGATGGCATCTCTCCCTCTATTTAAGACCGAAACAGGATGATTTCTCCACAACTCTGGCTGTCGCCTGATGATGCTGCTTGTTGTAATTACTGGCGAAACGTCACGGTACTCGAATGTTGTAGAGGGTTTTACTCTCCAACACACAACCGATTAGTGCCGTACTAGTAACGAATCTTACCGATTGGCCGTGTCGGGTGGTGGCGGGTTTAACGACACATTTATATTCACACGCTCTAACCCACAACAACAACAACATATCTGCCGCGAAACCCTTCTACGTGTTAAACTGGTCTGGGCTCGGTACGCGTGAACGAGCGAGCGAGCGAGCGGGCGGGCGAGTGAGCGGGCGGGCGTGTGCGACGATTGCAGCGATGGCTGCGGGAGCGCCGGCTGACCCGGTAGAGCTCCATGAGTTCGCAGGCCGTGTGCTTCGCGGCTGCCGTTGAGCGGCGTGAACTTGATCTCGGCCGGGGGTCTCGCCGTGTACACGAACGGGCCCGACACCGTGTCCAGGTCGTGCGTGCCGATCGCCACCAGTGTGCGCTTCCTGGTGCACACCGAACACCGTCGTCATCATCATCGACATCACCACCGCCATCATCATCATCATCGTTACCATCACCACCACCATGGCCCATGGCCACAAGCATCGTCATCATCATCACCACCACAATCATCACCACCACCACAATTATCACCACCACCATCACCATCGTAACCACCACCAACATCATAACCACCACTATCGTGTATCACACCACCATCGTCATCATCATCAACATCACCATCACCACTATCACCATCATCATCACCACCACCAACATCATTCCTACCACCATCATCCATCGCCACAGCCATCATCATGGCCAATGGTCCAAGAAACCTCCACCACCATTACCACAATCGTCACCACCACCATCACCATTTGGCACAGCCATCAGGACTAGAACCTAACAACCAAAGGCTATTTGCCGTGCTTAACGATGACCAATCTGGCTCGGGGCCAAGCAGGGCCAGGCTCGGGGCTAACGACGCGTTCAATGCACCTGGCGGCAGTCAGGTGCATTGACCACGCGGCTCGCGACGCCGGTTAGTACACTGTGAAGGGCGCGGTGAGTAAACTGCTAGGGGCGTCTCAACGCAGCGTGGCGTACGGGCTCCGGCACAGCTCGGATGTGCCAGTGGAAAATGTCATGAGCCTGCCTCTAAGAGACACGGCGATTTACACCGGGCCCAGCGGTCCAACATGGTCGGCATGCGCCAGGCCACCCCCCCCCTCCTCCCCCTGCCGGCTCTCCCCGGCTCTTCAGAGCCCGTCGCCTGGGACGCTCCGGTCCCGGGGGCCGGTGCAGTTGCACCGCCTGCATCCTGGGCGGTCTCCCAGCGCACCGGCACACGTTCTGGTGCAGCTTTTCCTGCAGCTCGATGAAGCTGTCGTAACGCTCCTTGTCCAGAGAGATGTTCCTCAGCACCGCGGCCACGGCGTACGGGCGCACGGACGCCGTCTATCGCGTACACACGCGGCACGGACACGTCCAACACGGGGCACAGACACGTTACACACGGGGCATAGACACGTCCAACACGGGGCACGGACACGTCCAACACGGAGCACAGACACGTCCAACACGGGGCATAGACACGTCCAACACGGAGCACAGACACGTCCAACACGGGGCACAGACACGTCCAACACGGAGCACGGACACGTCCAACACGGGGCACAGACACGTCCAACACGGAGCACAGACACGTCCAACACGGGGCACAGACACGTCCAACACGGAGCACAGACACGTCCAACACGGGGCACAGACACGTCCAACACGGGGCACAGACACGTCCAACACGGAGCACAGACACGTCCAACACGGGGCACAGACACGTCCAACACGGAGCACGGACACGTCCAACATGGGGCACAGACACGTCCAACACGGAGCACAGACACGTCCAACACGGGGCACAGACACGTCCAACACGGAGCACAGACACGTCCAACACGGGGCACAGACACGTCCAACACGGGGCACGGACACGTCCAACACGGGGCATAGACACGTCCAACACGGAGCATAGACACGTCCAACACGGAGCACAGACACGTCCAACACGGGGCATAGACACGTCCAACACAGGGCATAGACACGTCCAACACGGGGCATAGACACGTCCAACACGGGGCACGGACACGTCCAACACGGAGCACGGACACGGTACGAAGACGCGGACCGTCGAGGCAGCGCTCACACAGACACGTCTACCATGAAGCACACACGGACACGTATGTGCGTGTGTGTGTATGTTGACATTGTTTCGCACCGTACGTAGCCAACCGTGCTAATTGGAGGTGCGGGGGAAGGACAACAAACTAAACACAAAATCAGTTCTAACGAAGTGAGTTTGTCAATCTAGATGATGATGATTTTTTAAAGAGTGCACACAGCTCCAGTGGCTTCGTCATATCGGAAGGGGAAGAGCGTTCCAGATGGCCGCAGAAGCGCATCTGAAAGTGCCGCACAATGCGGTGACCACCGTCTTTGTAAGATGGTTAGCCAGAAGCCGCTGCGAGGATGACCGGAGTTTGCGCGATGGTTTATGCTCCTTGACGAGACACGTCTAAACACACAGCGCACTGGCACGCCTAATATGACACAATTTGGAATTATACAGCACAATGCACTTTGTGTGCCTGCGGTGACGTTAATGGCGGCGGCCGTGCGAACGCGATGTCTGCGGTAATGCCGATGTCGTGCGTGCCGTGACGTGGGAGTGTGTGTGTGTGTGGCAACGCACCTCTGGTGAGATGACCAGACGCTGCATCTTGCCATCGGCTGGCTCCACGCGGCGATACACCGGTGCCTCACACCTGTGAGCGAAGCCATAGGCAAACCATAGAACCCCCTTCCTTACGGAGGGCCGGATATGACTGCCAAACACTGCTGGGCGGGCAACCGCACGTGATCGCATCGCTTCGTGGCTTGCGGGAGTGAGAGAAGTGAGCGAGAGCTCCGCTACAATGGGACGCCGTGGTGGTGCCGGGTCGGGAAATATCTCCCTGCGGTGCCTGATCAGAGCAGCTAAGATGGCCGCAGCGACGGATACATCTCGGGCCCACTGCGAAGCGGAAGGCCTCGTGTGGCCATGGGCCGGAGGTTCCTCACCACTGCCCTACACCCTGCACACACACACTCCCTACACCCTGCACACACACACACTCCCTACACCCTGCACACACACACACACTCCCTACACCCTGCACACACACACACTCCCTACACCCTGCACACACACACACACTCCCTACACCCTGCACACACACACACACTCCCTACACCCTGCACACACACACGCCCTACACCCTGCACACACACACACACACTCCCTACACCCTACACACACACACGCCCTACACCCTGCACACACACACTCCCTACACCCTGCACACACACACACTCCCTACACCCTACACACACGCTCCCTAAACCCTGCACACACACACTCCCTACACCCTGCACACACACACACTCCCTACACCCTGCACACACACACACACACACTCCCTACACCCTGCACACACACACTCCCTACACCCTGCACACACACACACTCCCTACACCCTGCACACACACACACACTCCCTACACCCTGCACACACACACACTCCCTACACCCTACACACACGCTCCCTAAACCCTGCACACACACACTCCCTACACCCTGCACACACACATTCCCTACACCCTGCACACACACACACACTCCCTACACCCTGCACACACACACACACTCCCTACACCCTGCACACACACACGCCCTACACCCTGCACACACACACACACACTCCCTACACCCTACACACACGCCCTACACCCTGCACACACACACTCCCTACACCCTGCGCACACACACACTCCCTACACCCTACACACACGCTCCCTAAACCCTGCACACACACACTCCCTACACCCTGCACACACACACACTCCCTACACCCTGCACACACACACACACACTCCCTACACCCTGCACACACACACTCCCTACACCCTGCACACACACACGCACACACACTCCCTACACCCTGCACACACACACACTCCCTACACCCTACACCCTGCACAGACACACACACTCCCTACACCCTGCACACACACACTCCCTACACCCTGCACACACACACACTCCCTACACCCTGCACACACACACACACACTCCCTACACCCTGCACACACACACGCCCTACACCCTGCACACACACACACACTCCCTACACCCTGCACACACACACGCCATACACCCTGCACACACACACACACACACTCCGTACACCCTACACACACACACACTCCCTACACCCTGCACGCACACTCCCTACACCCTACACCCTGCACACACACACACACACACTCCGTACACCCTACACACACACACACTCCCTACACCCTGCACGCACACTCCCTACACCCTACACCCTGCACACACACACACACACACTCCCTACACCCTGCACACACACTCCCTACACCCTGCACACACACACACTCCCTACACCCTGCACACACACACACACTCCCTACACCCTGCACACACACACACTCCCTACACCCTGCACACACACTCCCTACACCCTGCACACACACACACTCCCTACACCCTGCACACACACACACTCCCTACACCCTGCACACACACACACACACTCCCTACACCCTGCACACGCACACACTCCCTACACCCTGCACACGCACACTCCCTACACCCTGCACACACACACACTCCCTACACCCTGCACACACACTCCCTACACCCTGCACAAACACACTCCCTACACCCTGCACACACACACACCCTCCCTACACCCTGCACACGCACACACTCCCTACACCCTGCACACGCACACTCCCTACACCCTGCACACACACACACCCTCCCTACACCCTGCACACGCACACACTCCCTACACCCTGCACACGCACACACTCCCTACACCCTGCACACACACACACACTCCCTACACCCTGCACACACACGCTCCCCACACCCGCTGCCTCCTTTCCTGCCCCCTGCCCGGCCGCACACCTCTCCTTGAAGACTTGCAGGCCGCGCGCCAGCCCCTCCACGCACAATAGGTCGTAGCGGTTGGCCGGCACGTCGATCTTGTAGACGACATCTTCGGAGGCTCCCACGGCGCGCTCCTCGCCCTGCTCGCGGCTCACCTGCTCCTTCTCCGACGTCTACGCAGCTCGGAGGCAGGAGCACAAAAAAACAAAGACAAAGATCCACCGTGTAGCCTTCAACAGACTGTTGGGGCATGTGCCGTTCGCGAGCACCTATGAAGGCCGGAACGGCACACGATGGGGTGGGTGGCCAGTACCACGCCCGACCGCCTTTGTCTCCCCAGTGGCGATGTTTACACACCGCACCAGGTACTCAGTTGAGGCTGAGTCGACCTAGGGGAGGCCCAGGACCAGTTCAGAAAATCGTCACTGGTGTTGACCATGAGCGGGAATCGAACTCGGGTCACAGGGGTTCGCAGCGCAGCGCGCTAACCACTACACTACCGCTCCCCACTGCGCGCGCGCGTGCACACACAGACACTATAACGTACAGACACAACAACAACAACCGCCATTCGCCACTAAGTGGCGGTGACGTCACCACGACGCTTGTACAAGGCCAAGTACACCTTGAGGCCACGTGAAGTGTCGAATGCCCACTGGCAGGAGGTCACGGGGCAGACGCAGGTGCCACGGGTCGACTGACCTAGATGACTGGCTGATGCACCATCCTGTGCCCCCTACTGTACCAACTTGCTGTGCTTTAGCCACCCGGCGCTCCGCTCGTTGTTGTGAGCGTCGCTCCTCCGCCCTCCGTTGTTGTTGGAGGGCGACTGCCTCCAACTGCCCAGTAGCGTCCTTTACGAGCCTCCTCCAGAGGCCGATCTTGACACCGCTGGTACCAGTCATCGGCAAATCCACTCAGCTCCACGTCCTCCTGTACCACATCACTCCATCTCTTCTCTAGCCCGTGCCGCGCCCGTTTAGTCCCCTCGGCCGAACAAAAGCTGTTTAGGCATGCGGTGGCTGGGCATGCGGGCTACATGACCCAGCCAACGCAGCCTTGCCTGCCGGAGGAGCTCACCGATGGGACTTTGCCCAGATCTTTCAAGGATTTGTGAGCTCCTCACACAATCCAGCCTGGTTAAACCCAGGATAGATCGTAGGCAGGCCAGCCTAAATGTTTCCAACCGGCGAAGATGCTCCATTAGGGGTGTCTACGTTTCGCAAGCGTAGAGAAGGGAATGACCGTGGCCGAGAAGACCTGAAGCTTCGTGCGGAGCAACAGACCAGGTAGCTTCCACACAGCGTTACGCAACCGGTGAAAAGATATTGCCACTCGACTGATTCGGAGTGAGACCTCTGTTGTTAAAAAGGAGCCGGTCATAAGCACACTGCCCAGGTATGGGAAACTCTCCACTCTCTCCACTACTGCCCCATCACCGATTGGGAGTTGTGGGGGTGGAGTGTCCGATGGTACAAAATACTCAGGCAGGTGCTTAGTTTTGGTGGGGCTGATGGTAAGGCCCCACCTCTTAGTGGCACGCTCCAGTCTCAGCAGCAGCGTCTCCAACGCCTCCTCTGAATGAGCAGCTATTACCAAATCATTGGCATACATAACGTGGTTGACCAATAGGGAGCCATCCCTTGATCGCACCCGGGCATCGATCAGCCTCCCATTATATCTGTACCAAATGGAAATTCCCCCGATACAGCTATTGAAGGTTTCACGAACTACGCGGTCAAAATAAATATTCTTGTTGGGATTCCCTACACCTCTGCTGTAGCAGACGGACAGAAAATATGGCATCTATGCAGGACCGTCCTTTCCTGAAACCACATTGGGGCTCCGCAAGCCCCTCCTCAGCGTGCCTAGCAAGGCAATGTTGAATAATCCTTGCCAGGACCTTTCCCGGCACACTGAGGAGTGAGATGCCCCTATAGTTATTACAGTCTGTGCGGTCCCTCTTCTTAAAGAGGGGGACCACCAGGGCATCCTTCCAATCCTGCGGAACCCGTCCAGTGGTCCAGCCTGTTGTTATGATGTCATATAGGGCAGTCTGTGCACAAACGCCACCCTCCCTCAGCATTTCTCTTGGGAGATCATCTCTGCCCGGTGCCTTTCCTGGTCTCAGACTCCGGATCGCCTTCAGCACAGACACACACACACTATAACCAACAGACACACACACACACTCTAACCCACAGACACACACACACTATAACCCACAGACACACGCACGCACAGCGGAGTCGCACGGTAGCAACAGCGTCGAATCGCACAGCTCACATTAACACACACACACGTAGATTAAGTGCATGTGCGTGTGGGCAGGGTGACGTGGGCTGGTGAGTGGAGGGTGACGTGGGCTGGTGAGTGGAGGGTCACGTGGGCTGGTGAGTGGAGGGTCACGTGGGCTGGTGAGTGGAGGCGTGGGACTCACCACTTCATCCAACTCCAAACCAAACTCAAAGCACAGCTCGTCAAACTCCTCGTCAGCTGTCAACAGAGACACGCACACACAGACACACACACAGACACACACACAGACACACACAGACACACACAGACACACACAGACACACACAGACACACACACACAGACACACACACACACAGACACACACACACAGAGACACACACAGAGACACACACACACAGAGACACACACACAGACACACACACAGGCGGCCTCGTTAAGCAGGTACACTGCAAGTGCGGTTCGCGAGCACCAGGCCCGGCCACCCGGCGTGGTGCTGCACCACCAACCACGTGGCATCACAATCCGTTTCAGCTGTGACGCAATATCCTGCCCTGCCCTTACACTGCCCCTGCCCGGTCTCCACCCTCCCTCTACACTGCCCCCTTCCCAGTCTCTACCCTCCCCCTGCCCGGTCTCTACACTGCCCCTGCCCAGTTTCCACTCTACCCTACCCTATCCCCTGCCCAGTCTCCACCCTCCCCCTACACTGCCCCCTGCCCTGCCCCGACAGTGACAGACACCGGCCACGTGGGTGACAGGAAATTGGGGTGACGTTGATGCCGGCGATGTGATGACTGTCGAGCTGTCGATGATGTTGGTGATGATGTTGATGATGTAGGTGATGTTGGTGTTGTTGGTGATGTTGTAGTTGATGTTGGTGATGATGTAGGTGTTGATGTAGGTGATGATGTTGGTGTTGTTGGTGATGATGTAGATGTAGTTGATGTTGGTGATGATGTAGTTGATGTTGGTGATGATGTAGGTGTTGTTGGTGATGTTGTAGTTGATGTTGGTGATGATGTAGGTGTTGATGTAGGTGTTGATGTAAGTGATGTAAGTGATGATGATGTAGTTGGTGTTGGTGTTGATGTAGGTGTTGTTGGTGATGTTGTAGTTGATGTTGGTGATGATGTAGGTGTTGATGTAAGTGATGTAGGTGATGATGATGTAGTTGGTGTTGGTGTTGATGTAGGTGTTGATGTAGGTGATGTAAGTGATGTAGGTGATGATGATGTAGTTGTTGTCCTCACTGTAGACGCGCCCCAGGGCCTTGAGCAGCGCCTCGCGTCTCACCCCCGACAGTCGGCATCGCGCCCGCACGCCTCGCCCGCTCGCTCTGCCGCGCGTTCGGGCGCCTTCTCCGCCGAGTGTTCGTCTTCTTCCTCTGCCGGAAGATTCTTCCTGTGCCGGAAGATTCTTCCTGTGCCGGAAGATTGTTCCTGTGCCGGAAGGGGCTTCCTCTCGTGGAAGATTGTCCGTCCGCCTCCGTAGAGAGACGACAGATTCTTGGGGCTTAAAGTCTCGGAGAGAGGTTCAAAGAAAATAACAAACACAAACGACGACGTTTCGATCGCGACGCAAGCGGTCGTCTGGTTTTTTTCTTTCCTGAAGACGACCGCTTGTGTCGCGATCGAAACGTCGATGTTTTTTGCTATTTTTTTTTTTTTTTTGTTATTTTTGTTATATTCCTGCAGTCACGAAAGCTTTAAGTGAAGAGGTAAAACGACGTTTCGGTTGGGTCCACCTTCCGGAAGACTCTTCCCGTTCCAGAAGTATCTGCCCGTTCCGGAAGACTCTTCCCGTTCCGGAAGATTATTCCCGTTCCGGAAGAATCTTCCTGTTCCTGAAGGGCAGTGGAGGGCTCTGAGACTCATCCTGGAGGTGCACACGCATGCCCAGCCCAGTAGCGGCAGGCCACGGAACGTGACAACAAACACCATACACAAACACAATACACAAACACAATACACAAACAATACACAAACACAATACACAAACAATACACAAACAATACACAAACACAATACACAAACAGCATACACAAACACAATACACAAACAATACACAAACAGCATACACAAACACAATACACAAACACCATACACAAACACAATACACAAACACAATACACAAACACATACACAAACACAATACACAAACACAATACACAAACACAATACACAAACACCATACACAAACACAATACACAACACAATACACAAACACAATACACAAACACCATACCAAACACCATACACAAACACATACACAAACACCATACCACAACACAATACACAAACACAATACACAAACACAATACACAAAGCATACACAACACAATACACAAACACAATACACAAACACAATACACAACACAACACAATACTACACAAACACCATACACAAACACAATACACAAACACATACACAAACACCATACACAACACAATACACAAAACACATACACAAACACCATACACAACACAATACACAACACAATACACAAACACAATACACAAACACAATACACAAACACCATACACAAACACAATACACAAACACAATACACAACCACCATACACAACACATACACAAACACCATACACAAACACCATACACAAACACCATACACAAACACATACACAACACAATACACAAACACCATACACAAACACAATACACAAACAATACACAAACAGCATACACAAACACAATACACAAACACCATACACAAACACAATACACAAACAATACACAAACACAATACACAAACACAATACACAAACACCATACACAAACACCATACACAAGCACCATACACAAACACCATACACAAACACCATACACAAACACCATACACAAACACCATACACAAACACCATACACAAACACCATGCACAAACACCATACACAAGCACCATACACAAACACAATACACAAACACCATACACAAACACAATAGGAGTGCAAAGTATAGAAAAGGTAAACAAATACAGTATATACAAATACAACTTAACTGTGTTTCATCTTTCCTGGAAAAGCCCCACTGAGCTATTAACTGAGCTATATTTTCACAAGTCCTAGTTCCATTGATGTCAACCCACACGGTTTGCCCCGTATTCTTGTATAGGGAAATTTAGTTTTTAGGTCCATACAGCGTCCGCCTTCGGTTTCTTGTATTTGACAATGGGGTTCATGAATTAGCTAAGTATAATGCAGATTTGCCAATAAGGGGCCGTCCATAAATGACGTCACGCGATTTTGGACGATTCCCCCCCCCCCCCCTCGTCACACGGCGTCACAAAAAGTCAGACCCCCCCCTCAAATATGACGTCACAAAGCTCTGCCCACCCCCCAAATAAAACATGCTTCAAATCGCTTGAAACTATTGTCATTGTAGTGCAAGGGTCCTCAAACTTTTCAAACAGGGGGGCAGTTCACTGTCCCTCAGACCGTTGGAGGGCCGGACTATAGTTAAAAAAAACTATGAACAAATTCCTATGCACACTGCATATATCTTATTTTGAAGTGAAGAAACAAAACGGGAACAAATACAATATTTAAAATGAAGAACAAGTAAAGTTAAATCAACAAACTTGCCAGTATTTCAATGGGAACTATGGGCCTGCTTTTGGCTAATGAGATGGTCAATGTCCGGTTCCATATTTGTCACTGCTAGTCGTAACAAGTGATGCAAGTGTGCATCCATTAGTCTAGATCTGGTTGGAGATTTCAAATGTTTCATTCTGGAAAAAGTCTGTTCACAGACATAAGTGCTGCCAAAGATGGTTGCCATTTTGAGTGCATGGTTCCTGAGATGAGGATATGTCTCAGAGGGGAGAGATGCATTTCAAGAGGAATTTAGCATATTTATGGGAAATGCAGGAATGTTATTAGTACTACATATGCAGCACGGGCATATGTAGTACTAATCACATTCCTGCATTTCCCATAAATATGCTAAATTCCTCTTGATATGCAAATTATTTTGTCAAGGCGCTCTTTCCCCCGCTTCCAACCCAGCTTATATATGCTCCAAGCTCGTGTGCTGTTTCATTCAGACGCTGTCTCCCCAACAGACCTGGTTTTCACCTGAGGACGGCTGCTTGCGTTGTGGCCAAAACGTCGTGAGAATTATTTTATTACTTCCCTTCTATGTGACTTTACCGAAAGAACCAAGAAGATGAATCCCTGCAGTCACGAAAGCTTTAAATCGAAAGATATCCTCTCCTGTAGTTGTTCCTTTGATGCTTTGCAGTGCAGCAAGCTCTTCTGTGACTTCGAAATAGTCATTCGTCCCACGAATAAAAATTTTAAGTTGTGCAGAATCACGAACATCATTGCTTTCGTCGAGTGCCAAGGAAAAATAGGAAAGTTTTTTTGTGGAGTTTTGCAAATTCTGATGCAAATTGTCTCCCATTTCTTCAATCCTCCGTGTAATTGTAGGTCCTAAAAGACTCACTGTACTAAATAAATCGGCCTTCTCTGGACACATCTCTTTGGTAACAGAAAGAAGGCGTTCTTTAACAAATTCTCCCTCCACGAATGGTCTGCCAGTGCACGCTATTAGCTTGGCAACTTGAAAACTTGCTCGCAGTGATGAAATATGTAGCTGCTTCTGCTTCACAAAAGTATTTTGCTGAGTTGTTAATGTATTTTTCAGTTTTAATATTTTATCTTTTCTCACTTCTCCGACCAAACAATCATATTTATCTTTATGTTGAGTTTCATAGTGTCGACGTGAATTGTATTATTTGAACACAGACACTATATTCTGGCATATCAGACACACAGCTCTTTCCTTGTACTGCATGAAAACGTAATCATAAGTCCACTGTTCTTTGAATATCCTACACTCCGAGTAAATTTTTCTCTTGACATCATTGTTTCCTAGGGAGTCAAAATTGCTATTAGTAAAATACCAATATATATACAGCGCTACAAAAACAATATACCAGCAATAACTTTGCCCACACAGAGACATACAGACTGTACTGCCCATCAATACAGTCTGATTGGGGAGAACTCCGCCCCCTCTCTCTCTTCCACCAATGACCGTCCTTCTCATGCAGAAAAAAAGTAACAGACAGGCAGCGGCGGCAAAAACACCCGGCGGGCCGGATAAATGTCCTCGGCGGGCCGCATGTGGCCCGCGGGCCGTAGTTTGAGGACCCCTGTTGTAGTGCGTATTTAATGTGGCGCTGCACTCTGATGTTGTAGGAGAAAACATTTATTACAAAGTATATTTAATTAAGTAGAACGTGTTGTCTATATTAATTTAAAGTTGTGCATTTTGATGTGACGTCACATTTCTCACCCCCCCCCCTCGTCACACATCGTCACAAATGTCTGGCCCCAGGTGCGTGACATCATTTATGGACGGCCCCTAAGGTTTTCATGGGGCCCAATGTGGAATTCTTCTTGCATCAAATGATGTGAGACTGGATGTTAAGTAGAAGTCACGATGGTAGGTCCTGCACTGTACAGTGAAAATCGAAGAACAATGCTCAAGTGACGATTTAAAGCTTTCGTGACTGCAGGGATTCATCTTCTTGGTTCTTTCGGTAAAGTCACGAAAAAGGGAAATAATAAAATAATAAAAATAAGACGGCGTCTGTCTTTCCGACAGACCTGTTCTTCACCTGAGGACGGCTGCTTGCGTTGTGGCCGAAACGTCGTGAGAATTGTATTTTATTTGTTTTATTTTTATTATTTTATTATTTCCCTTCTTCGTGACTTTACCGAAAGAACCAAGAAGATTGCTAAAGTGGGTTTAGTCTAAATCTTGACTTAAAGCTTTCGTGACTGCAGGAATTCATGTGGATAGAAAAATAATGAAAAATAAAATATCACGACGTTTCGATCGCAACGCAAACAATCGTCATCAGGTGACACAATATAGCGGGAGAGCTGCTGAGGCAGGACAACATTCCAGGGCTTGGCCTCCTGAATGTGGAATTGCAGTTGTAGCTCTGCATCGACATCAGCCGTAGGGAAGAAGCAGGCCCACCACCCAGCTGTGCAGCTCATTGTCAGAAGCGACCTGGCCTCAAATCGTCGCTCAACCAAGTGGGCTCAACATCACGTGGACATTTATGGCGGCCAAATACTCTTAAACACGTGTTTCGAAATGAGTGTGGAGGGGAAAACCGGACGACCACGGGGGGGAGAAACACCGTAAATGTTTAATATTCAGCAGGAGTCAGGGTCGGGATCGAACCCACGACCACCTGTATACCAGGCGAGGTAGTTAACATCTCCTAGCCACCGTGATGATGAGAGAGAGAGACACGCAAACTCCAAATATACAGCAGCAGGCGTCAGGGTCGCGATCGAACCCACGACCTCCTGTATACCAGGCGAGGTAGTTAACATCTCCTAGCCACCGTGATGATGATGAGAGAGAGAGACACGCAAACTCCAAATATACAGCAGCAGGCGTCAGGGTCGGGATCGAACCCACGACCTCCTGCAGACCAGGCGAGGTAGTTAACATCTCCTAGTCACCGTGATGATGATGAGAGAGAGACACGCAAACTCCAAATATACAGCAGCAGGCATTGTCAGGGTCGGGATCGGGATCGAACCCACGACCTCCTGCACACCAGGCGAGGTAGTTAACATCTCCTAGCCACCGTGATGATGATGAGAGAGAGAGACACGCAAACTCCAAATATACAGCAGCAGGCGTCAGGGTCGGGATCGAACCCACGACCTCCTGCAGACCAGGCGAGGTAGTTAACATCTCCTAGTCACCGTGATGATGATGAGAGAGAGACACGCAAACTCCAAATATACAGCAGCAGGCATTGTCAGGGTCGGGATCGGGATCGAACCCACGACCTCCTGCACACCAGGCGAGGTAGTTAACATCTAGCCACCGCGGTCCTGTGTGAGGGGCTATTGGACCATACCCCTCCACGCTTGCACGGCACGGTGCGGCTTGTCGACGGGAGCATGGGGGTACAGCACAACAATGGATCGTGCTGGGTTGCGCTCTCGTGCCCACATCATGGCAACACACCCACGGCCGTATTATCCAATAGGCCACAGTCAGCACTGATATCTTGGTTACATTTCTTGGTTGCATTTCTTTTTATCATACAAGCAAACAATATGGGCACATCATTAGACCTCTTTTTCCAGTACCAAAATATAATAATAGGGTTTTGCCCCTTTTTTATGCCAACAAAACTGCATTTTGACTGCAAGTATTGTGTGGTTAATGCAGACATGATTCCTTGTAAAAAGGTTTCAGTTTTGTTGCCAGAAAAAAGGGAAAAAACCCTATTATAATATGGTCACAATTTTTTTTCGTAGGCCCTTTAGTTTTCAGTTTTCGTAGTCACAATAACTGTGGCTAGAGCTGATGGAAAAAAATGTGGCCATTTTTTCGTGTGATAATTTTTCTTAACAAAGTTATCTTCTTGAATACTAATATTTACATAGCAAAGGTAGGCACAGTGTAGATACAAAGAGGCAGAGTCATGTCATTGTTTTTTTTAATTCATAAGATGAGAGAGAAATTCAACACCGGAGAAAAACTTTTCAAGATTTTTGTTCATTGCAAAATTAGCACCATCTCATTCTCAACAGAGAGTAGCAGTGCAAGGGACGACGAGGCGTTCGTGTCCTGGGGACGAATTACCGCGTGAGAAGCAAGCGGAGTGGCAGCGACGGCAGTGGTGAGTAGTGACACGGTGCAGCAGCAGCAGCAGCAGCCGTAGGAAGTTATCACTGAAGGCCGACGAGACAGAAGTGCCTGGGGCCCCCAACACGTGGCTCTTAGCTTGAGGTGCATGCCACCACCCCCCCCCCCCCCCCCGGGTGCGAGATGCGCTTTCTGGGAGTGTGCGAGACACGGCCAGAATTTTTTCGGGAAGATAAATAATCAACAATACAAATTAAGTAGAAGGGAAATAATAAAATAATAAAAACAAAACATTTAATAATTCTCACGACGTTTCGGCCACAACACAAGCAGCCATCCTCAGGTGAAGAACAGAGCTGTCGGGAAAAAAACATCGTCTCAAATTTTATTGTATGTTTTATTATTTTATTATTTCCCTTCTACGTGACTTTACCGAAAGAACCAAGGATATGAATCCCTGCAGTCACGAACGCTTTAAATCGAAAAGCAACTACCTTGTTTCATCAAACCCTGTGTGTTTATTAACATTATACATTTGTTTAATGACTGAGAACCAAAGGGGTGCAAGGCTGCAGTCAAGGATAAGAACCCACTGGTCTTCAAGAACCTCAATGGGGCTCTGCACAGAGCCCAGCAACAGCAGCAGTCTACGGAGTGCTGCTGTGGCTTGTCAACCCCGGGGTACGTGCGTAACAGGGACGTGCGGTCAGGGGAGGCAGGGGAGGCACATCCTCACCTGTCAAACTCCAATGAGAATAGCTGTTACGAAAAGTAAACAAATAACAAATTAAAAATTACGATTTTTCCACTGATCTGTGTTATAAATGTCACTTCTGTACGATCTCAATCACTTTTATAATAAAAATCGCCAAATTTACGGAGCTCCGCTGCAAATACAGGAAGAGACGAGAGGTGAGGCAGCGACGAGCTCAGCCTCCCCTCTGATTGCGCAACCCCTCAGAAACTGGATGGAGCGCGGGCAATAAGCGCGTGCCTATTACTATCTCAGCATGTCACCAATGTAATGTTTGTAGACCCCTTCATTTCATGTCCTCGCCTTCCATACTCCAGGTAACTTAGTATTCGTATGTGTATCAAGATATTTAGGCTCGCTGGTCTCGTCATGAAACTGCAATGAAAAAGCACCAGGGGAGGCAGCTGTCACATCTGCCTCCCCCAGTGAGGACACGCCCCCTCAGTGTGTGAATCTGGCTCTGATACCAGCAATTGCCTCCCCAGCCATTGACCTCACCGCACGTCACTGATGTGGAGTGGGTCAATAATTAGAGTCGAGTCTCTCTGAGGCAACACGTATTTATATTAACAACAAATCCCTAACACAGAGGGGTAACGGCCCCTTACACCCGATACACTGAGGAGGTAGTCCCTCCAGACTAATATGCTTCTCACTGGCTATTCTAACCCTTCTTGAGTGAAGCTTGTTGGTCTTCCCTGGTATATAAGCTTAGAGCCGACCCTTGCCAGGGGTACGGCTCTGCCCTTGGGCTCTTCTCTTCAGGAGGCTCTTGGTCTTCGGGTGGACGACGACTGCTGGACCGTTCAGAGGTCCGGCTTTTATACAGAGCCGTGGCTCGCTCCGCCCCCCCGGCCACGCCTTCCTTCCAGAACCTTCCACCAGGTCCTGGGAGGGTGACGTCATCCCCCAGCCCCCTCCTGGGGTCTGGGGTCCGCGTCACTGGATCCGCTATCCCATAGGGCAGGGGTGGGGAACCTTTTTTCTGCCAAGGGCCATTTGGATATTTCATTCGCGGGCCATACAAAATTATCAACTTAAAAATGAGCCCGTTATATTTGGTCAAACATTTTATTAACTCACCCCTAATGCGATGGCTGGAACTGCTTCTATTTGGCGAGGCGTGTGATGTTAGCTGGTATTGATGATGTTGCTGCTACTCGCAACTGCTTTTCCAGGTTTGCTCCGAGATTGATTGGATTTCGAGTCCCGCCTGCGGTTGCCTTGGCAGGGCCGCACCAAATGATTTCTTGGGCCTCATACGGCCCGCGGGCCGGACGTCCCCCACCCCTGCCATAGTCCTTCGACACTGGGCTCAGTCACTCTACCGCCCCCTATCGACACGTGTGGGATACTACCAGCTGACAGCATGGGAAGTGCACAATAACACCCCGATACGTGGACACCTGGGGAGTAACATGACAACGTCCCAGGGGGGTCACGTGAGGTCATTTATAAACGCGTGAAATCACATCATACCTGAGAGTCATTGGGTGAATGAATAACGTTGTATGAATCTGCGAAAATAAAATAACTACGATGACATTTGATTCCACGCGGTCACTTAGAACGATATAAAAGACGTTTATAAACTCACCGATCGTAATACAATGCGGGCTTCCAAGGGCAATCGGCGAGCGCGAACGAATCATGCGATTTTGGACGATTTTTGACCCCCCCCCCCCTCCCATCGTCACACGGCGTCACAAAAAGTCAGACCCCCCTTCAAATATGACGTCACAAAGCTCTGCTCCCCCCCCCCCCCAAAAATATAAAACATGCTTCAAATCGCTGTAAACGATTGTCATCGTAGTGCGTATTTAATGTGGCGCTGCACTTTGATGCTGTAGGAGAAAACATTTATTACTAAGTCTATTTAATTAAGTAGAACGTGTTGTCTACATTTATTTAAAGTTGCGCATTTAGATGTGACGTCACATTTCTCAACCCCCCCCCCCCCTCGTCACACATCGTCACAAATGACTAACCCCCCCCCCCCCTAGGTGCGTGACGTCATTTATGGACGGCCCCTTAGGATGACGATACCTCACAAAATGGACAATTGCTTCACAATGTTGACGATAATTATTATCCATGCCTACGTGTGTTTCCTCAGAACCATGTTGGGTCAGGCAAAGGGGGGGTGGTGGTTACTTGGTTTAAATAAAACTCAACACGGTAACCAAACACGGTTCGTGACAACTGATGTGGTAATGCAGGAGACGCTGTCCAGGCCCAGCACCTGCTGAGCTTCGGGCGCGTTCTTCCTTCAACACATCTCCGGCACACCGCCGTGTTGGAGAGCAAACACACAACGTACTGGGATTGTAAATGTTGTGGACTTGCTCTCCAACACACAAGCGGTTAGTGCTGTACTCGTAACGAATTGGCACGTTCTGTTTACGTGATTACCCGGATTCATTGGCTGTGTCGGGTGGTGGCGGGTTTGACGACACATTTATATTTACGCGATATAACCCAACAAAAGAAACCTGCATCATGGATTTATCCAGTTTATCATCATCGATTATCCGGCTGCTGCTTCCAATGTTATCCACCAGGTCCAGAGCCGATTTGGCGAAATCGGTAAATCCGAAATCAGTGTTCAATCGATACGGTACATTATACACTTCATGCAACTACTTAAACAATGAAGATACTGCACGTATATACATCATCCCATGCATGAGTCTTCGAGATTGGAGTTGTAAGTACGGTACAGTGAATGCAGTAACTTTTTAAAGTAGGATATGTTTCGTCTATTTGTATGTTTATTTATGCCACTTTCATACAGTAATGCATGTCATAGGTTGTTTTGGGTTAGATAGCGTAAATTTCAATGTGTTGTTAAACCCGCCACCAACAATTTAAATGCTAAAAATAACACAGAGAACAACACCGAACAATGTCATACAAGACTGTGCAAATAGAAGCTGTTCTAAATAATGATGATGAGTGATTATTCGGCGTTTTTTAAAATCCGGCTTCCTTGAAACCGCCGTTTAATCGATGATCGACTGTAAGTCTGTATGACTATGTGTCTATGATTGTATGTCTGTATGACTGTTTGACTATGTCTGTATGATTGTAAATCTGTTTGACTATGTCTGTATTATTGTATGTCTGTATGGCTGGATGTCTGTGCCTCCACATCAATATTTTTGACAGAAAGAAGTGAATTACTTATGAGACCTTTTTGCCAGTGTTAATAAATGATGAAAAACAAGAATAGGTTTTACCCTTTCTGGCAACAACACGGGAGTTGCGTGAAGACGTTCAAACACCAAATAGAAACCTTTTGCAGGCATTCAAGTTACTGCATTAACCACACACTGTACTTGTGACAACACCTACAAACAAGCTCCGATAATACATGTGTAGTGACTAACTCGGAGACGATAAGACTTGGAGGCACTTCTTTATTAACGAGCACCATCAGGATTAACACTCTTAATGTTTAGTCCATCTGTTGTCGGCGACGCTACTCAGCCAGGACAGCTGGGTAGGCTGTCTGACTAGTGGCGCTCCGAGATGGTAGAGACGGTGAAGACGACGAGAAGGACGGTGAAGATGACGAGAAGGACGGTGAAGATGATGAGAAGGACGGTGAAGATGATGAGAAGGACGGTGAAGATGATGAGAAGGACGGTGAAGACGACGAGAAGGATGGTGAAGATGACGAGAAGGATGGTGAAGACGACGAGAAGGACGGTGAAGATGACGAGAAGGATGGTGAAGATGATGAGAAGGATGGTGAAGATGATGAGAAGGACGGTGAAGATGACGAGAAGGACGGTGAAGATGCCTTCGGCAGCACGACGGGGAGCCCACTCCAACAACAGCCCCGAGGTCCCCCACAGGGCCCCCCCCCCCCCTTATATACTCTCAGCGTGGCCTCGCTCCGCCCCGGCCACGCCCCCTTTCTAGAACCTACCAGCGGGTTCCTGGTGGGCCCCTTCTGTGACCTTCCCCCCCTAGACCCCCTCTCGTGTCTATCCTGACCTGCTTGACGTCAGGGCTGCCGTACCCCGCCGATCCCCTTTTCTGCCAGCAGCCAGCGCTATGCCACTACATTTGTGTGGATTCTCTCCTAAACTGATTGCCCTACACCAGATACTCCCTTCTTTATGGCCTAGTCTCACCAGCGGTGTTAGGCCAGAGAACGTCAAAAGGCGGACAGTACAAAGACACGTCTAGCTCGCGTCGAGCAGTTAGTTCTACCTGTGGTACTTTTAGAGGGGAATTGTCTGCTGAATATTATCTTAATTATCTTCTCCGCAGAGACGCGAGTGGTGATTCTGTGTTGGGTATTGTATCTGAGTTTTGAGTGGAGCTATAACCCATATCTTGCCTACAACAACATCTGATAGTTCACCAGAATTGGTTCAAGCAAGGTTGACCGTGCTGATGAGATACTAAATGTCGAAACCGAGCCCTTGCCTGAAACAACATCTGAAAGTTCACCAGCCTGGGTTCAAGGCAAGCTAACTCAGAATCACAATCATTATTCAGACTGGAGGAATCCGATGAGCTATGAAGCGTTTTAAAAATAATGTATTCCAATAGGACATCTGCTAATATGAGACACTGAGTGTCGAAACCGCGCCAGACTTTTGCTTGTGTTGAACCAATGCAGCTGAAAGTGTGCACTCACACAAGTCCGTGTGGCTGATGGGATGGGTAAACAAAATGTGGAAAGGGTTTTGGTTTTTCTGGCAAATCGCCCGATGAAGCTGGATGTAATTACCAGCGAAACGTCGTACTACTCAAATTTAAAATGATGTTGATTCGCTCTTCAACACACTGGTGGGCTAAAGAAGTTAATTATTTTAACCTTTGTAAACGTGACACATTTTCTACTGTTTGGCCGTGTCGGGTGGTGGAGGGTTACGACACATTTATAAATAACGCGATCTAACCCAAAATCCTTTATTAAAATGTGGAAACAGTTCAGCTTCGTAAGTTTGTTAAATAAGTTTATCCTTGATTTGGCCTGCAGGTGGCGCTATGGCATCTTGGCTGGAGACTGCCCAGACTCAACTGCTGTCGCCCAAGGGAACACCGGTGCCCCGAGGCCTCATGCTGCCCCCTCAGCACACCTGGCTGACAGACGATCGTGTGGGCACAGACAGGTGGCTAGGTATGTAGAAGGATCCTGTCTAAGGGGCCGTCTATAAATGACGTCACGCGATTTTGGACGATTTTTGACCCTCCCCCTCGTCACACGGCGTCACAAAAAGTCAGACCCCCCCTCAAATATGACGTCACAAAGCTCTGCCCCCCCAAAAAATTAAACATGCTTCAAATCGCTGTAAACTATTGTCATTGTAATGCGTATTTAATGTGGCGCTGCACTCTGATGTTGTAGGAGAAAACGTTTATTAAAAAATATATTTAATTAAGTAGAACGTGTTGTCTATATTTATTTAAAGTTGCGCATTTTGATGTGACGTCACATTTCTCAAACCCCCCATCCTCGTCACACATTGTCACAAATGTCTGACCGCCCCCCCCCCCCCCCCAGGTTCGTGACGTCATTTATGGACGGCCCCATAGGAAGTTAGATGCAATACACCGGTAGGTCGACAGATGCGCTGGTAGGTAGGCGGGTAGGTACGTAGACATTTTGGTATACAAGTGGGTGGAGTGGTGGCGCAGTGATTAGATAACTGCGCTCCGACCCCGACGGTCTGAGTTTGAATCCCGGACACGGCTAACATCAGTGGCGAGTGACACTTGAACCGGTCCCCGGCCACCTCACCATGTCGCATATGTAGCGACGGGCCCCGCGCCAAACGCTTTCAAGCTATCAATTCCGGTTCAATCATTCTGCACTTGCTCTATTACTATAGTACTATACCGTCTTCAACTTTTACGAACGACTGTTTGTTTAAGGTTAGCGATTTGTCGTATTTTCTGGCCGTATCGCAAATGAAAACATACAATTACATACTCCTTGGTTCTTTCGGTAAAAAAAAATATAATCCCGCAGTGTTGCGATCGAAACGTCGTGATTTTTTTTCTACCTACGTGACTTTACCGAAAGAACCAAAAGAGTATGGATTCCTGCAGTCACGAAAGCTTCAACTCAACATACAATTACTTAACCATGCAAGTTAAACACTCGTGTTTTAATATTTGTGTTTTTTTTTATGTAGGGCTCCTATATAACACACGCAACAGGCCCCGCGCTGGCTCCACGCGGCGCTGTGTGCTGTGTGCTCAGTCTGCCGGCGATGTTCCTCCACAGCGCGCGCGGCAGAGGGAGCCGCGCTCGCTCCGCTCCGCGTCCCAGCGGCTCCACGCCGCGGTTTGCTCCTCGCTGGGGGAGGGGGCGAAGGTCGAGTTCCTGCTCCACTCACTCCCTCCCTCTCTCCCCGAACTCTCCCCTCACTCAGCACGGCCCCAGTGTTCACTCTCCCCGAACTCTCCCCTCCCTCTCATCTCCCTCTCCCCTCCCCCTCCATCTCCCCTCCCTCTCATCTCCCTCTCATTTCCCCTCCCTCTCATCTCCCTCTCATCTCCCTATCCCCCTCCCTCTCCCCTCCCCCTCCCTCTCCCCTCCCCCTCCCTCTCCCCTCTCATCTCCCCTCCCTCTCATCTCCCTCTCATTTCCCCTCCCTCTCATCTCCCTCTCATCTTTCCTCCCTCTCATCTCCCTATCCCCCTCCCTCTCCCCTCCCCCTCCCTCTCCCCTCCCTCTCCCCCCTCTCATCTCCCCTCCCCTCCCTCTCCCCTCCCTCTCTCCTCCCTCCCATCTCCCTCTCCCCTCCCTCTCTCCTCCCTCCCATCTCCCTCTCCCCTCCCTCTCTCCTCCTTCTCCCCTCCCTCTCATCTCCGTCTCCCCGCCCCCGCGAGAGCGAGCGAGCTGGTGGAGGGAGGTAGGGAAGAGAGTCTCAGTGCAGCGCGGAGAGAGACGGCGGAGACAGAGAGAGAGAGACTCGGGCAGAGTGAGAGAGAGACACACACAGGAGGAGGAGGAGGGGGAGAGACAGGAGGAGGAGGGGGAGAGACAGCAGGAGGAGGAGGGGACGTTTCTGAGACGCAGCAGAAACGTCAAGGATCGTGGAGCAGCACGTTGGACTTGTCAACTCTGAGCGCATCCCGTCGGCAGAGGCTGCAACGTCCCTCCGCCACCCACCGCCCTCACCTCCTCACCCCTCGCACTCACCTGTGCGGCTCACCTGCTACAAGCCGGGATGCGGCGCGGGTCTCTGCTCCTCGGCCTGGCCGTCGGACTCCTCGCCGCTACCGCCGTGAGTACGGGGTCGTCTGGGCAGTCACGGGGTCGTCTGGGCAGTCACGGGGTCGCCTGGGCAGTCCCGGGGTCGTCTGGGCAGTCCCGGGGTCGTCTGGGCAGTCCCGGGGTCGTCTGGGCAGTCCCGGGGTCGCCTGGGCAGTCCCGGGGTCGTCTGGGCAGTCACGGGGTCGTCTGGGCAGTCCCGGGGTCGCCTGGGCAGTCCCGGGGTCGCCTGGGCAGTCCCGAGGTCGTCTGGGCAGTCACGGGGTCGTCTGGGCAGTCCCGGGGTCGTCTGGGCAGTCCCGGGGTCGCCTGGGCAGTCACGGGGTCGTCTGGGCAGTCACGGGGTCGTCTGGGCAGTCCCGGGGTCGTCTGGGCAGTCACGGGGTCGTCTGGGCAGTCCCGGGGTCGTCTGGGCAGTCACGGGGTCGTCTGGGCAGTCCCGGGGTCGTCTGGACGTTGCGCAATCGCTGTGACGGGGGAGGTCACGGGGTTGTCTGAGTGATGTCTGAGTCAGCGGGTGGAGTAGCCGTGGCGTGCTCCCGGGGGATGTTTGTTGGGGGGAGGGGGGGGTCAGCGTGCAGTCACGGGATCGTCTCTGGTGGTTGTGCAGTCACGGATGGATGTTTGGGGGGTCGTGCAGTCACGAGAGGGGGTGCATCACGCGTGTGTGGTCACGGGGGGGGGGGGGTCTGTCTACACGGAGGTGTGGTCACGGAGGGCTGTGGGGGCACGAGTGTGTGTCCGTGTGTCGATATGCGGTCGTGTAGCGGTTTGCGCGCTGCACTACGAATCATGCGACCCGGGTTTCGATTCCAGCTCAAGGCCAACACCAGGGACGATTATCTGAACTGGTCCTCCCCTAGGTCGACTCAGCCTCAAACTGAGTACCTGGTGCGACGTGAAAAGCATCGCCACTATGGAGACAAAGGCGGCCGAGCGTGGTACTGCCCACCCCAACCCCCTTGTGTGCCGTGCCAGTCTTCATAGCTGCTCGCTAACAGCAGCACTTGCCCCAAAAGTCTCTGTAGACTATACGGAGCATCTTTCTCTTTTTTTGTCTTCGTGCGTGCACGTGTATCTCTGGGTGTGTGTGTGTGGGAGGGGGGAGTGGTGGTGCAGTGGTTAGCGCGCTGCGCTACGAACCCGGCGACTCGAAGCGATTCCCGCTCACGGCCATCAACACCGTTTGTCGATTGCTGTATCTGAACCCGTGCTGTGTGTGTGCAAACATCGCCACTGGGGAGACAAAGGCGGCCGGGCGTGGTGCTGGCCACCCACCGCCCCCCTCGTGTGCCACAGTGCCGGCCTTCATTGGTGCTCGCGAAACAGCACTTGCCCCAAAACGTATATGAAGGCTATACGGGGATCTTTGTTGTCTCTGTGTGCGTGTCTCTGTGTGTCGCAATTTGAGGTCACGCTCTCGAAGCAATTGGGAAGCCGTGGATGGTGAGCGTGGTGAGCGTGGTGAGCGTGGTGAGGGTGGTGAGGGTGGTGAGCGTGGTGAGCGTGGTGAGGGTGGTGAGCGTGGTGAGGGTGGTGAGGGTGGTGAGCGTGGTGAGGGTGGTGAGCGTGGTGAGGGTGGTGAGCGTGGTGAGCGTGGTGAGGGTGGTGAGCGTGGTGAGGGTGGTGAGCGTGGTGAGCGTGGTGAGGGTGGTGAGCGTGGTGAGAGTGGTGAGGGTGGTGAGCGTGGTGAGCGTGGTGAGAGTGGTGAGGGTGGTGAGCGTGGTGAGGGTGGTGAGCGTGGTGAGCGCTCGCCAGATGCCACCGAGCGCTGTTGCCAGCGGACGCTCGGAGTCTTCTCAGTTGGGGCCAACTTCACTCGCCCCCTTTTTAAAGAGAGCAGCGTGTGGCGCCTCTGTGCTCGCGTGCACAAAGAACCCCCCCCCCCCTCGCTCCGTATAGCCCTATAGGCTTTAACAGAATCTTTGGGTGGGGAGGGAAGTGCTGTTAGCGAGCACCTTGGGCCAGGATGTGCCAGGGCCATACAAAATATGTTTTTAAGTTGTGTGAACACACGCCCTGGGGAGTCGAGGAGGGAGGGAGGTTATCCTGCAGAATTATCTCACTTTGCACACACGCACACACACGCGCACGCACACACACGCGCACGCACACACACGCACACACACACACGCGCACGCACACACGCACACAGCTACACACACACGCACACACACGTACACGCGTGCGCGCACACGGAGGCCGGAACGCAGTGGCTTGCAAGCAGCAGCAGTCGGCACGGCAGATAGACAAAGCTGCCCCTCCTCCTGTCTCTCTCTCACTTGTCCCGAGTCTCTCTGTCTCCGTGTCTCCTGATCCCCGTCTCTCTCCGCGCTGCACTGAGACTCCCTCCCTCTCACCCTCCCTCCGAGTGATCATGATTTTATTTTGACTAAAGAAGAGCAACTACTGCCAATTCAGCTCGAAGTGATAGAGCCATACAGTTGCTGAGGGTTGGTGAATCGTAGATAGAGTCACACCCACCCACCCACCTACCCACCCACTCACTCACCCACCCACTCACTCACCTACCCACCCACTCACTCACCCACCCGCCCACTCACCCACCCACTCACTCACCCACCCACTCACTCACCCACCCGCCCACTCACCCACCCGCCCACTCACCCTCTCACCCACCCGCCCACTCACCCACCCGCCCACTCACCCTCACACCCACCCACCCACTCACCCACCCGCCCGCTCACTCACCCACCCGCCCACTCACCCACCCGCCCACTCACCCTCACACCCACCCACCCACCTACCCACCCACTCACTCACTCACCCACCCGCCCACTCACCCACCCACCCACTCACCTACCCACCCACTCACTCACCCACCCGCCCACTCACCCACCCGCCCACTCACCCTCTCACCCACCCGCCCACTCACCCACCCGCCCACTCACCCTCACACCCACCCACCCATACGTGTATATTTGGAGCAGTGCAGAGTTACTCGCTCCACGGCTTGGAGTTGTTCGTGGTCTCAGTTGCACACAGAAAAGAGAGAGGGGGAGAGAGCGCAGTCTCTGATTCTCCACTTGTGCGTCAGCTACGAGCATCTTCCGGCACGACGGGGATCATGGTGACGTTGACGATGGTCGTCATGTAAGCCCCGGTGTATGCACGTATGTCGAACTTCTTTCGTACCGTACGTAGCCGACCGTGCGAATCCCAGGGTGCTGGGGAAAGGACAACAAGCCGAGCACAAGGAGCAATTCTCAAGAAATTATTTCCGATCGACACGATTTAGACCTGCCCAGCTCCAGCGCGCCGACTATAACGACACGAACCTGTCCAAGACGGCACGACACCTCGTCTTATATTATAACGACACCCCGTCTTATATTATATTACGGGATGTATTATATTATATCACACCTCTCTCTTATATAATAACGGCACGGCGTGTCCAAGACGCTTTGTCCGAGTCCACGTTCGTGGAGGGACAGGGCCGCCTGCCACGGCGTGGCTCTGCGGCTTCGCCCGTGACGACGGTCGCTCTCCCTGCACGTGCGGCACGGACCGACGGTGCGCGCGGTGAGGGCCACCGGTGAGGGCCACCGGTGGGGGCCACTGGTGAGGGCCACCGGTGAGGGCCACCGGTGCCAGAAGGCCACGCGGCCTGCGCCGAGACGCCCGGTGGAGGGCGGCCATCGTGCGGCGCGGTGTCGTCTCACCCGGGGGGACGGCCTCGCCGAGTCTCGAGGCCTCGCCGAGTCTCGACGAGGCTCGAATCTGTCGCGAAGGGGCCGGGCCCCGCGCTCCACTTTCCGTCCGCGAGATTCGTTTTTGGGGCATTGCTTTCGATTTTGTTTGATCCCCGGGATAGGAGTCACCCGGCACGGGGGCGGGGAGGGGGGCAGGTCACCAAAAATGGCAAAAGCAAAGCGAATATATTACAGCGAAGAAGCAAATAGAAATTGGGTAATAAAAAACAAATACAGCCACGGGGTCGAGTTTGGTGGTGGTGGTGGTGCAGCGTGGCGTGGTTGGCATGCGCAGCTCGGTCAGGGAATTCAACGCGGTGCCCAATCACTCGCCCTCGTCGTGGCCCGGCGGCACCTGCACCCGTCTGGGTCGTGGGGGCCCCCGGTGCAGTCGCGCGCCCTTCACACGCGACAGCCGCGTCCACTCGCTGGAGACCCCGGAGAAGAGCCACCGCCACGTATGTAGGAGGGCCCAATGCACGGCAGCTCCACGCAGACCCTTTCAATAATCTATCTTTGTGGCGACCTCTCAGCTCAGGCCTACCACACCTGAATAATTCGCAAGTGTCCATCATGATAATTGTTTTTTTATCCTTTTATCTGGCAACAAAACTGACACCTTTTTTTACAAGGAGTCATGTTTGCATAGACCAAAATACCTGCAGTCATAATGCAATCAACTTCAAGGACAGTGCATACATTATCAGAGTTATGTTTTTTGTTTGCATTATGACTGCAGGTTTTGTGGTCTATGCAAACATGACTCCTTGTAAAAAAAATGTGTCAGTTTTGTTGCCAGATAAAAGGGTAATAAACCAATTATCATATTTTTTACTGGCAAATGAGGTTCCAAAAGTGTCCATCAGTCACGCTGTGGAGCCTTGCATCGCAGTTCCAACCAGGCTCAACCCCCGCTTAGCTTCTGAGGTCCGTAAAGACCAAGGTGCGTTGCCGGGCGACTTGCCACGGTTTACCGTGAATCCCAGACCGTGCTCGGACTTGTGCCGAGCTCGCTGTGAATCTCCCGGATCAGACAAGGGGCCCGATCCACCCTCGTGCCCCTTGAACGCGTCGGCTGACGGCTGCTCCTCCTCAGCCTAAACCGATGAAACGTCCTGGACAGGCCCAGCGGTGTGGCTCCCCTGCAAAGCTCGTGGGAACATCTGGGAATTGTCGTGGGTTCAAATCGTTTTTGACTTCCACGTTCAACTCATGCTGCAGGCAAAGTGACGGGGCTACCTGAGAAGTGGGCGGGGCTACTTGAGCAGTGGGTGGGGCTACCTGAGCAGTGGGCGGGGCTACCTGAGCAGTGGGTGGGGGCTACCTGAGCAGTGGGCGGGGCTACCTGAGCAGTGGGCGGGGCTACTTGAGCAGTGGGCGGGGCTACCTGAGCAGTGGGCGGGGCTACCTGATCAGTGGGTGGGGGCTACCTGAGCAGTGGGCGGGGCTACCTGAGAAGTGGGCGGGGCTACTTGATCAGTGGGCGGGGCTACTTGAGCAGTGGGCGGGACTACCTGAGCAGTGGGTGGGGCTACTTGAGCAGTGGGCGGGGCTACCTGAGCAGTGGGCGGGGCTACCTGAGCAGTGGGTGGGGCTACATGAGAAGTGGGCGGGGCTACCTGAGCAGTGGGCGGGGCTACTTGAGCAGTGGGTGGGGGCTACTTGAGCAGTGGGCGGGGCTACTTGAGCGGTGGGACAGAGAGCTGGGGAGGAAGCCACTGCTGTCACTGCGTTGGGGCGGTGCTGGTGGTTGAGTGGGCGGGGCTATGCAGAAGTAGGCGGGGCAGCAGGAGGCAGGGGCTGCCAGCTCAGGCATGGGCTGTCCCGGTTCCTGGAGACGTTCCCGAGTCACAGAATTCTCTGCACCTTTCACGACCGCTCGCCCCGGTGGTCGCATAAGCGACATAGCTTACCGAGTGTGCAGGCAGTGCAACTGCACTTCGGTGGGGGGGGGGGGTCGTGAGGCGGAGGGGCCTAGGCGCTGGAATTGGACAAGGGGGCACTGGTTCATTTGCCGCACCAAGGCCGATGCCGACCACCCCACTTCATTGGTGGGTGAATTATGGACACACTATTATTTATATGTATTACTTGACAATTTTTTGAGTCCGCGCAGAACTCAGGAGGCCTAGAAGGGCAGACCTTCATTTTAACTGGGCACACGATGTCCTGTTGGCCTCTCGCTCTGCCTGTGACAATGAGATGTTAACTACCTCGCCTGGTATGGAGGAGGTCGTGAGTTCGATCCCGACTCTGATCCCTGCTGTATATTTGGAGTTTGCGTGTCTCTCTCTCATCATCATCACGGTGGCTATGACATGTTGACTATATTTTTAGTTCTTTCGGTAAAGTTACGTAGGTAAAAAATGAAATCAAAATTAATAAACAGCCAGATTTGCTGCATCCAGGATGCAGCAAATCTGGCTGTGACGGTCCCACCTGATGACGAAGACTTGTGTTGCCTCCGAAACGTCGTGATTTTTATTTTATTTTATTAATTTTGATTTCATTTTTTACCTACGTGACTTTACCGAAAGAACTAAGAATGTGAATCCTTGCAGTCACGAAAGCTTCAAATCTAGATGTTGACTACCTCGCCTGGTATGCAGGAGGTCGTGGGTTCGATCCCGACCTTGACGCCTGCTGCTGCATATTTGTAGTTTGCGTCTCTCTCATCATCATCAAGGTGGCTAGGAGATGTTAACTACTTCGCCTGGTGTACAGGAGTTCGTGGGTTCGATCCCGACCCTGAGGCCTGCTGCATATTTGGAGTTTGCGTCTCTCTCATCATCATCACGATGGCTAGGAGATGTTAACTACCTCGCCTGGTATACAGGAGGTCGTGGGTTCGATCCCGACCCTGACGCCTGCTGCTGTATATTTGGAGTTTGCGTGTCTCTCTCCCCGTGGTCGCATCGATCTTTTTCCGGGTCCTCCGGGTTTCCCCTCCACATTTAGAATGAACACGCATTGAGAGTATTTGCCTGCCATACATTTCCACGTGATAAGCCACTTTGTTGAGCTATCATTTGTAGCAAGGTCGCTTCTGAAAAAGAGCCATGCAGCTCAGTGGGCCTTACCTGGTAAAATAAAATAAAAATAGTTCAGTTGAGAAGTTTCTGCTCCAGTCTACCAGCGACCCGGATAATATTGAGTGAAGCCCTCCTTGAGAGTGATTTGCTAATAAAGTGTGCAGACGGCGCAACTGCGCTGGGGCGGTGCTGAGTAATGTGCACAGCGGTACCTGAGCCTCCGAGCTACAACAAAGCCAGGACACATCGTGGGAAGGAGGATATCGCAACGATTCCGGGGGAGGGGAGTACTACGCGGCACTGTGATGTCTCGAGTGGGTGGTGAATTATTATGATTGCGCCTATGACAAAAACCAGGGCCTTCAGTGTTCCGGGAAGACTTGCAGACTTCACAAGGCACCAGCTGCCTCCTCCTCCTCAGAGGGCAATGGTGGGAAAAGCAGAATGAATCACGCCTTCTTCCCATGTCTTGTCTCTCCACGTGCTTTATTTTTCTTGCTATTTTAATTCGCACATGACATCAGCCGCACGGCGACGCTGGGAGTGCATGTTTTTAGTATTATTATCATCAAGATGCATTCGGTTACAATGCAAGCAAAACTCTGGACTGGTTTCTACTGTCAGTGTCTCATCGGCAGTCAGGCTCGCTTGAGCCGACCAACTCCGGGTAACTTGGACAGCGGGAAGCAGGGCCTGGCACTGGGCAGTGGCAGGCTGCAGTTTAAACAACAACAACAACAACAAAGACAACTACAACAACAAAGACACAATCGCTGAGCCCTGGCCCAAAACTTCAAGCGGGCAGCAAACAAAACAACGCCGTTACCAACGTTGTGAACGTGCAAGGGGCACGGCGCGCAAAACGCGTTTCCCAAAAACACCCTGAGCACGATTTGCTGCTCGTGTGCAGTCAGGGCTCGGGAGGAGCAGGAGGGGCGGCAGCGGCATTCGATCCCGGCGAACACGAGACGTCCCGCATTCTACGCGGTGCACAGGAAGTATTGATACTGCGTGCCCACAAAACCGGGCACAACCTCACTCTGGATACGCGCCCCGCAAAGGGGCAGGGCGCACGCGCATTTGTGGGTACAGGCCCGGCCTGGAAGTGGGAATACATTGACTGGGGGAACTCATTAATGCAAATCCCCCCCCCCCCCCCAACATCTCGCCTCTCTGCTAGATCCGGACCATACCAACCACACCTGAGTGCAAAGTGGGGGGTGGGCGATCGCGAGCATCGACTCGTAAATGAGCATTTGCTTTGCCCGTTGGGTCTCTTGGTAAAGTCACGTAGATAGGTTCACGTTAATAAAAAAATAAAAGCAACCAAAAACGACGACGTTTCGATCACAACACAAGCGATCGTCATCAGGAGGGGGAAAGCTGCTCAAAGCAGACTGTGTTAAAGGTGGCCCCCGGTGGCCTTTAGTGCCGGCCGCTGACGTGCGCCCCCCCCCCCCACAACGAGAGAAAACAGCCCCCCATCGCAGGCGGTGTGGCGGCCCTCGCACCGATGATGTCTCATCGCTGTACGTGCCCCCCCCCCCCCCGAAAAGATGAGTGTTAAACGGCGATACACGCAGACTCCGGTTCAGATGTTTCTCTCCCACCTGGGGTTGGTTCCTCCAGCCCATTTCCACGCCTGGGGTATTGGCTCGGATCTGAGCAGCAGATGCCGAGCATTGGCGCTGCCTGGCGCCACCATTCCTTAAACAGTGAAGGTCAAGAGGTCGTTTACGGCCAATGCTGTTGATGTAGCCACTCGACGTCGCCGTTTGTTGAATAACGATCACGGTGGTTGCGACCGTCGCTGTTTGGTACAGAGCAGTGTCAGTCGTGCACACCGCGTCTCGCACCGCGTCTCGCACTGCGACTCGAACCGTGACTCGCACCGTGACTCGCACCGGGCGCTACGCTGGTCCACAATCACGCGGAGGGGCGCACACAGCACTCGGATGTTTTTCAGCCGTATTCATGACCGTTTACACGCGTGGGAGGAAACCGGAGTGCCCGGAGAAAACCCATCGCGTACAGACGGAGCGGCTGTAGGTGAGTCCACGCGTTGCCTGACCGCCTTGTTGCGGCGAGCCAGGGGGTGCGGCTGCTTCTCGACGGCCCACCCAGGGGAGGGAGTTTCGCAGCATTCGTGCGGCGATCCACCAACCCTCGTTGCTGCCCCCACAGTACTCGGTTACATGCAGCCACGTGCGGCGTGGCCACCGCCGCCGCAACCACCGCCACCACCGCCGCCGCCACCACCGCCACCACCACCGCCGCCACTACCACTGCCACCACCACCACCACCGCCCCCGCCGCCACCACCACCGTCACCACCACCACCGCCACCACCACTGCCACCACCGCCACCACCACCACCGACACCACCCCCGCCGCCACCACCACTGCCACCACTGCCATCACCTCCACCACCACCGCCGCCACCACCACCGACACCACCCCCGCCGCCACCACTACTACCACCACTGCCACCACCTCCACCACTACCGCAACCACCGCTGTCGCCACCACCGCCGCCGCCACCACCGCCGCCACCACCACCATCGCCACCACCGCTGCCACCACTGCTGCCACCACCACCATCGCCACCACCACTGCCACCACTGCCGCCACCGCCACCATCGCCACCACCGCTGCCACCACTGCCGCCACCACCACCATCGCCACCACCGCTGCCACCACTGCCGCCACCGCCACCACCGCTGCCACCACCGCCGCCACCACCACCATCGCCACCACCGCTGCCACCACCGCCGCCACCGCCACCATCGCCACCACCGCTGCCACCACCGCCGCCACCACCACCATCGCCACCACCGCTGTCACCACCGCCGCCACCACCACCATCGCCACCACCGCCGCCACCACCGCCGCCACCACCACCATCGCCACCACCGCTGCCACCACCGCTGCCACCACCGCTGCCACCACCGCCGCCACCGCCCGTCCGGTTTCCTTCCTCCTCCGCGAGGCTGCGGTTTCCTGATTGTTTCGTTTTGGTGGCGGTTTTGTTTTGTCCGGCTTCTAAGGACCGAACAATCTCAGAGTCCCCGACCTGACAGCCGCACCACCACCACCACCACGTGGCTTTGGGAATTCCTCTTGCGACGCAGTGAACACGTCCATGAAGGACCACTCTGAGAAGGTCATCACTGTCTTCCGTGGCTTGAAGGCCTCTTGTGTTTTGCACGACCTTCAAGGACCACGCTCGCAGTCTCGCCACCACTCCCAGCGTTATTACCACCACCGCCATGATCACCTTCATAATCATCGCCACCACTGTCATCATGACCACCACCGTCATCATAACCACCACCATCATCACCAACACCACCACCACCACCACCCATCACGACCTCCCCATGCACCCTGCACTCGCGTCTCCCACCCATCACGACCCCCTCCTCCTCCTCCTCCCCCTCCTCTTCCACGTCCTGCTTACATCTGCTGCGCTTTCTTGTCGCATTAACGTCTGAACCTTCAACGTTGTTTACCCGCTCCTGTCACGAGCTTTCGACGCGTTCCGCGGGCCACGCGCGCATGCAACGCACGCACACAAAGATAAAAAACAGACAAAGATCCCCCGTGTAGCCTGTAACAGACTGTAGGGGCAAGTGCTGTTAGCGAGCAGCACCTATGAAGGCCGGCACGGCACACGAGGGGGTGGGTGGCCAGCACCACGCCCCTGCGCTCACAAGGTCCCTTCTCTCGTCCAGTGTCCCGTCTCTCGTGGCGTGTCCCCTGGAGCCATGCGGCAACGCAGAGATTCACTCGCCTGCCCTCTAATTTACCCCCCACCACCACCACGGCTGCCCCCGCAGCATTTAGACAAATCCGCTTTGTCAGTGACGGGCGATTCCGCCGTGAGATGCGAGATCTCTCTCTCTCTCTCACAAGGGCTGATTCACACACAGATCGGCGGGGGGTGTGTGTGGGGGGGAGTCTTTGCAGCTGTGCTTGCTGGAGTTGTGTACTCGGTTGGTCGAGGGGGGCGGTAGGCGTGGGCAGGCATTCCTACACAGCTGGAGCGACGGCTTGCAGCGTCTTGGGGGGTCACAATGTCACTTTTGGTCCCCGAGTAAAATAGTTACTTTGTTACCGCACGGGGGATGCGCGGGCGTGGGTATGATTTGGTGGAACTCTCCCGGATGATTCTAGCATTGGTGAATGTGGTGGCGGTGATGGGTGGTGATGGGGAGGATGAGGTGGTGGTGGTGGTGGTGAGGATGAGGTGGTGGTGGTGGTGATGAGGAGATCAAGGCAGCAGCCGGGGCGTGGTGTTGGCCACCCCCCTCCTTGTGTGCAGTGTCGGCCTTCGTAGTTGCTCGCTAACAGCGCTTGCCCCAAAAATCAATTGAAGGCTCTTTGTAGTGGGGCGGGGGGGGGGGGTCTTGGTCTTTGATGTGTGGTGGTGGTGGGCATGGGAATCGTGGTTATGGTGCGCAGGAGTGTATTGGAGGTGGCGGTGGTCGTAGCGTTGGTGGCTTCGGTGGTGTGTTGATGGACTCGTGGTTGTGGCGCTGGCGTGGGTGATCCTGTGCTCGTGGTGGCGGTGCAGGGAACTTGTGACGGCGACGGTTGTGATGTGCGCGTCTGACTGGTGGTGATAGTGGTGGGGTGAGCGTGGGGCAGGTGCTGGTGTGAGTGGGGAGTGGTGGTGTAGCGGTTCGCGCGCTGCGCTACGAACCTTATTCTCACTCACGGCCAATACCGGTGACGATTATCTGAACCGGTCCTGGGCCTCCCCTAGGTTGACTCGGCCTCAAATGAGTACCTGGTGCGGTGTGTGAAAACATCGCCACTGGGGAGACAAAGGCGGTCGGGCGTGGTGCCGGCCAGCCTTCATAGGCGCTCGCTAACAGCACTTTCCCCTACAGCCTGTGAAGGCTACACGGGGGATCTTTGTCTTCTTGGTGTGCGGTGATAGTGGTGGGGCGAGGCTTCCGTTGGCGGTGGTGGCCTGCCCCGAGACCGGCCGTGGTGAAACGGCGAGTGATTGGCCAGCGGCTACGGCCGCCGTTCACGCGGCGGTGGCTGATTTACGTTCGCCGGCGCGGCATTCTTGGAAAACATTGCCCCGACTTTATTTGGCCACGGTAGCGAGGGGACGCGACGCGCGGCACGCCGCCAATCGCCGCGTGTAGTGTATTTACTGAGCGAGAGCCCCGGTACTCGACTGACGCCGTCGACGTTTCGCGGGACCCCCCCCTCCCCCCCGAGGCCTCCGTGCGGCCACGACCGCCGACCGACGGACCGCGGTCGCTCACCGCGATGGGGCACGACCCCTCCCGTCGCATGACGCCCTCTTGACCGGGGCGGCCGAGCGAGGTGAACCGCGTCGGAGGAGCGTTTGGCCCGAAGGGCCGCGTGGGAAATCGGGGGGAGGTAGGGGGGGGTCCGACCGCCCCCCTCCCCCCCTCAGAAAGGCGGCGGCGGTGTGAGGATTTGGCGTTCAAGTGCGGGTCGAACGGTTCCAGACTTTGTGTGTTTTTAAAGGAGCGTTGAAAAATACTACTAATACTAATAATTAAATAAAGGTTTTTGAATGTCTATTCCTGAAAGCGAGAGGGGCCCTTCCCTGGACTCGGTCTCAAAGCCACAAATAGCGACTCCGCTTAGGTGACTGACATCACCGCATTCCTGCTCCAACCTCGGCCCTCTGCTGCCTGCCACCCAACACGGCCAATCTGTCCCCAAGTTAGAAACAGCTCCCTGCTGCACTCCCTGCACACACACACACACACCCAGCACACACACACAGCACACACACAGCACACACACACTCCCAGCACACACACCCAGCACCCACACACAGCACCCACACACAGCACACACACATAGCATCACACACACACAGAAACACACACACAGAAACACACACACAGCACACACAGCACTCACACACTCCCAGCACACACACACCACACACACACCCAGCACACACACCACACACACACACACACCCAGCACACACACACACAGCACACACACACACACACCCAGCACACACACACACCCAGCACACACACACACCCAGCACACACACCCAGCACACACACACCCAGCACACACACACACCCAGTACACACACACACCCAGTACACACACACACAGCACACACACACACAGCACACACACACACCCAGCACACACCCAGCACACACACACACCCAGCACACACGCACCCATAACATAAAGGCACGACCAGCAGACACACATTCATCACAAGCAACAAGCGCGTAGACTCGTCGAGCATCAACACCGACACTGAGCGCATACGCCCAGAATCTTCACCACGCGGCCACTGTGCAGCCCATGCAAGGCGTTGCCTGCGCCCAGTGTAACCACGCCTACTCACAGCCAGCCAGACGTCCTGGTTTGGCCGCGACGGTTTTTGTGATTTCAGAATGTCTGGTATGTATGCATGTTGAGCTTCCGAGAGCTTTTCTGAGAAAATCGGGAACTGTTTTGACAGTTCTCGATCTCCTGCACACGTGCGCCTCAACTCACGATATGGACAACGGGTTGCAAGCAACCTGGGTAATGGGTGGAGCTTTCCGAGTAATGGGCGGGGCTTTCTGAGCAGTGGGCGGGGCCAACGTCAGACGGCAGCCAGTCAGGAGGGGCCACTTGCTGTGCGGGTTGTGCTAGTGGTTGAGTGGGCGTGGTCATGTGAAAGTAGGCAGGGCTGAGGGAGGGAGGCACCGCCGGCTCCTACTTACGAACATTAGACTTACAAACTTTCAGAGATACGAACAAATCTGTCCAGATGTCCAATTGCCTGTTTGGACTAAGAGTCAGAAGTTCGACTGCCACGCAATAGATGGCAGTGGTGGCATCTACATCTGCAGAACGTAAAGAACCAGTGGCATCTACATCTACAGGAGATTATACAACTCTTAAAGCCATTCCCTGTGTTTAGTGTACATGCCGTAACAACATGTTTGGAATCGACAGGAGTAAAGTTGGATTTACGAACAAATCGACTTACGAACAGACCTCTGGAACCTAACTCGTTTGTAAGTAGAGGAATCACTGTACCGCTTGTTTGAGCCTCCCAGAATAATTGGTTATCTTTATATATATTAATATTTGTAGTTTTTTTCGGTAAAGTCACGTAACTTTACCGAAAAACCTAAGAATATGAATCCTTGCAGTCACGAAAGCTTCAAATCTAGAATTATCTTTATATACTTACACCACCACCACTACACCGAAGACAAAGATCCCCCGTGTAGCTTTAACAGACTGTTGGGGCAAGTGCTGCCAGCGAGTAGCACCGATGAAGGCTGGCACGAGAGTTTGGTGAGGTTGATGTTTCCACACCTCACCCCGATACCAAATACAAAAGGCTGAGTTGACCGAGGGCGGGTCCAGGATCGGTTCGGATGATGTTGGCCATTGGGAAATCGAGCCCGGATCGCCGCATTCGTAATGCAGTGTGCTAACCACTGCACCACTCCTCCACTCACTCGAACGCACAAAGACAAAGCTCCCCCATATAGCTTTTAGCAGACTTTTGGGGCAAGTGCTGTTGGAGACCCCCTATGAAAGCTGGCACGGCGCACGAGGAGGTGGGTGGCTAACTCCACGCCCGACCACCTTTGTCTCCCCAGTACTGATGTTCACACACCTAGGGGAGATCCAGGACCAGTTAAATTGTTTTGCACTGTGATTGGTTCGTGAGCAGCAATCGAACTCGGGTCGCCGGGTTCATCGCACAGTGCACCAACCACTACGCTCCACACACCGCATCCTCTGTTCGGTGCAGTCAGTCTGCAAGTGAGCTGTCAGATGTGGTTGGGGCTGAGATGGAATTGGGTGGGGAGGAGAGGGGGGGGGCATTAAGATGGAGGGGAGGGGAGCGATGTGGCATGGACATGTTTGCATCGAACCCGACAACCCGACACATGTACGGGGTTTGTTCTAGGGTGGCTGGAATGCCCGCCCGCTCGCCCGCTCGCCCGCTCACTCGCTCGCTCGCTCATCCGCCCGTTCACTCTGTTGACTCTTGGAAACTGCACAAGGGACAAGGGCCCCTGTGTGTGTGTGGGAGGCTCCGGAAAGCTGGCATCGCTAGCACGCACGTAGCCCACGCACGTAGCCCACGCACGTAGCTCACGCACGTAGCCCACGCACGTAGCCCACACACTGCAGCCCACGCACGTAGCCCACGCACGTAGCCCACGCACGTAGCCCACGCACGTAGCCCACACACTGCAGCCCACGCACGTAGCCCACGCACGTAGCCCACGCACGTAGCCCATGCACTGCAGCCACACCAGCGGGGCCAAGCGACCCCCACACCGGCCGCCGCACCACCTGGCCGTGTCGCACGGTCACACCGCAGGGGGCAGAACCCGGCCGCACCGATCGACCGCGCCGCACCAGGACCCGTGCCACCGCACCACCACCGGGTCCCATAGACCCACACATGCCGGGGCTTCATGGAGCCATCACAATCCCCGATCAACCATCACAATCCCCAACCTCCCATCACCATCCCCGATCACCCATCACAATCTCCGATCATCCATCACAATCCCCGATCACCTGGCACAATCCCCGATCACCCATCACAATCCCTGGTCGCTATCGCAGTCCCTAATCGCTCGGTCGACTCCGCCTCAAACGTGGTACTCGGTGCTGAGTATAACCATCGGCGCTGGGGAGACAAAGCCGGCCGGGCGGGCGGGCGTGGCTCTGGCCACACCACCACCACATCGCGCTTAATAGGTGCCCCACCAGCAGCACTTGCCCCGTCGAGGTCTACACGGGGGGGGGGGGGGGGATAGTGGGGGGGGGGGGGGGTCTCTGTCTGGTTGCATGCACCGCTCTCCGCCGTTGGCGAGTCAGCTGTTCCCCACCACCACGGCCGTGCCCTTAATCCCCGTGAGGACGCCGCTGTATAAGCAGCAGCAGCGGCGGCGGCAGCAGCAGCAGCAGCCTTACTGCGCGTAGCCGGTGGCGGCAGCTGATGCATCGCTGCCCGCTGCCGGCCACCCTAATCCCTGGGAACAATCGGCGCCGGCGCTGGGAAGAGAGAGGGAGAGGGGGTGGGGGGCACCCCGGGGCGGTTTGTGCCCCGTGGGACGCGCCGGGAGGTCGCCGCTCGGTCGATCTTCGCGCAGGAACGTGGCCACCGCCGCCGCCACGGTGGCCGCTGGCGCGCGGCGGTGGCGGTTGACGGCGCGGGATTGTGCAGGCGGTGCGACTGCGCCAAACGGCCCCCGGGCGCTGGGGTTAACGGCACGAGGCGGGGACACATTGGACGGAGCGGTGTCCTGCACGCAGTCATCCCTTGCGCTGGGGTCTGTCGCAACCACGCGGTGCGGCTGGGAGCCATCGGCGTAGATGGCGCCACTGGGGCCAGATGTTCACTCCCTCTCCTGGTGTGCAGGAGGTCGTGGGTGCGATCACGACCCTCACGCCTGCTGCTGTATATGGAATTTGCGTGTCTCTTTGCCCGTGGTCCGGCACCGTTTTTTTTTTAAACAAGCGTTTCGAGTTTTTGGCAGCTGTAAATTCCCACATGATAAGCCACTAAATTGAGCTTTCATTTGTGGCCAGGTCGCTTCAGAAAAATAGCTATCTAGCTCGGTCGGTCTCACCTGTTGAAATAAAAAGATGAATAGTTTAAATAGATAGAGATCCATAGGCTCACATATTTACCCATGTGCTTATGCAGAAGCCTTTAACGTACGACCTATAGACGAACAAAGGACCCATAGACTAATATGGGAATCCAGAGACTTACATTGGACCCATCCACTGACAGTCTTATGTTGTGGGTCTTGGCAAAGGGCATTTCACCGTTGGAACCCTACAGTGCCTGAGTCTGGCTTTGGGATCCTTTGGCAATAACCCTACAAATTCTAACGGTGTCTTCGTCTAACCGCTGCATTATTGCATCAGTCGGAGTGTATGTGTGTGCCCGTGTGTGTATTTACGAATACACAAAGTGTTTACGAATACATGCAAGGTCGATTTTTCCTTAAACGAGTACCTGGTGTGGTGTTTATAACACATCAGCGCCGGGGAGACAAAGGCGGCCTGGCGTGGCACTGGCCACACCAACCGCACGATGTTTTTTTTTACTTTTATTATTTTTCACCTACGTGACTTTACCCAAAGAAACAAAGAGTATGGATCCTTGCAGTCACGAAAACTTCAAATCTAGAAGCAATTGCCCTAACAGCCTGTCGTAGACTCCACGGGGATCTACGTCTACGTACGAGTGGTGACGTGCGTGACTTGTCACGCAGGCGTGCTCGTCTGTGCATGTATGGAATATAAATATGATTTGCGTCACGGGAGCTGTCGGCTCTCTCGCGACGGATACGACGAGTTAATATAGACGATGTTTATATGGAGCCATCGGGTCATGCGGGGGGCGTCTGTGGAGGCCGTGGAGTCACGGCCGCCTGCGTGTGAGTGACTCAGTGAGTGCGAAGTGACGGACAAATTTGCAGGGCCGTTGCCATCACTCTGGCAATTCATCGGCAATTTCTGGAACCATTCCCGGGCAATTTCTGGAACCATTCCTGGGCCATTTCTGGTACCATTCTCCCCGGGCCATTCTTGCATAGACATTTTGTGGAACCAATCCGTGGTCATTCCTGGTTCACTTCTGGGCCATTCCTGGGCTATTTCCACAGCCATTCCTGGGCCCTTCCAGATACATTTTGAAGCCAATCCTGGGCCATTTCTGGGGCCGTTCCTGGGCCAAATCCGGACCTGCAGAAACCTTATTTCGCAGTGGTAAAAGCAATGTACGAGTGCTGCGTATGGCCGTCTGTCCAGCTGGGTTTATTCATTATCGAAGCATTTGAATACGCGACCGATTATCGGTTCGATCGCCCGACTCGTGCGATCACACGGTACCTATGTGGTGCAGGCTGGCGTGGCTGGTGACGTACACGCGGTGTGCGTGCGTGTGTCTGAGTCTTATGCGGGGCAGCGGTAGCGTAGCGGTGTGCGCGCTGCGCCATGCACCCGGCCACCCGAGTTCAATTCCTGCTCACGGCCAACACCAGTGACGATTATATGAACTGGTCCTGGGCGTCCACTTGGTCAGCTGTTGCAGACTAAACACAGACAGCGATTGTACGGCACTGTCCTATGCATGCCTGCACTGCCGGTGGAGCAAACAAAGACAAAGATCCCCCAGAGAGCTTGAACAGTCTTTTGGGGCAAGTGCTGGCCACCCACCCCCTTGGCACACGAGTGGGTGGGTGGCCAGCACCATGCCTGGCCGCCTTTGTCTTCCCAGAGGCGATGTTTACACATCACACCATGTAATCATTTGAGGCTGAGTCGACCTAGGAGAGGCCCCGGATTGTTTGAAATAATCGTCACTGGTGATTATTTGAACGCACACACACAGCAGGTGACATCCCTTCCCTGGGCAGTGCCATCCCTCACCAAGAAATAAATGGTGACCAACCCCCAGCCCACACTTAACGCAGCACTGGGCTCCCAAGCAGAGAGCACAGGCGCTAGCCACGAGCGTGGGCTACCCGCACAAGCTCGGGGCAGCAGCGGGGAAGGCCCTGGCCGCAGCAGCCTTCCCTGTGTAGCCACCTGGTGTGCAGGCGGTGCAGCTGCCCACGAGGTTGGAGAGGCCCGGGCTCCTGGCTGCGGAGAGTTGAGCGTGGTGGCATTGTATTCCTTGCACCAGGGGGCCCCTGCCAACCTACGCGCCACACCCAGCAGGCACGAAGTCCAGCGGGGTCTGGCCACCAGGGTCACCAGGGTCAGACCCCCGCTGACTCAAACAAATATGCGTCCACACCCGGCACACCGCATCCAGTATCAACTGTCGTTGCTACGGCTGTAGCTGCTAGTCACGGCGCCGCATACTCCAGTCTATACCAGCGATCCGGTGAAAAAAGAAATATTCAACGAGGAATGCAGCCCTGGCTTACACCGCTGACCTCCAGCCCTCTACAGCGCGGATCTCCCGAATGTTCACGGTTGCCGACTATCGCAGACGTGGGGCTCGGTGCACGAGAGAAAGGTTCCCGGTTAGGCCGCGCAGCGGTGGAACGGGAGGTTAACGGGAGGCAGTCACAAATACCGTCTCGGTAGCCGCGCGGCTGACTCACGGCCACGCGCGCTGCTCTCACTCGCTCGCCCGCCCGCCCCGGAATAACGCGGCGGTCACTGCCGCGCCCGCCGGCTCCTTGGGGGTGTCGGCATCATCGGCACAGGAAACGGCGCGGGCAGCGTGGTTGGCACGGGGCACTGCAGGGCACGGAATAAAATGGGCACCCCGCCCCCCCCCCCCCCCCCCCCCCCCGTTCAATGTCTCACCCCCGGACCTCTTCACAGCCCGGAGCCTGGGCGCTCTCCCGCCACCTCCCTCCCTGCCGGTGCAGTTGCACCGCCTGCGCTAACCCATCGCAGGCAACCCGAGTTCGATCCCCGCTCGCCACCAATAACACTGCCGACGACGATGTGAGCCCGTCTCGGTCCTGGGCCTCCCCTAGGTTGACTCAGCCGTAAAAAAACGAGTACCTCTGATGTGGTGTGTATAAAAGAAAACCCCCCGTCAGTGCTGGGTAGACAAAGACGGCCGGGCGTGGTCCAGGCCACACCACCTCATCGTGTACCATTCTATCCTTCAGAACTGCTCGCACTTGCCCCAACAGTCTGTTGAGGCTATACGGGGGCGGGGGGACCATTGCCTTTATTTTGTTGGCTAAGTGCGGTGCAAAGGAAGTTGAACACACACATTGCATACGCATACGTTTCCTGAGCGATAAAATTACCTAAAGATCTCCTGGCCACGGTGGCTAGGAGATGTTAACTACCTCGCCTGGTGTGCAGGAGGTCGTGGGTTCGATCCTGACCCTGGTGCCTGCTGCTGTATATTCTGAGTTTGCGTGTCTCACTCTCTCTCATCATCATCACGGTGGCCAGGAGATGTTAACTCCCTCGCCTGGTGTACAGGAGGTCGTGGGTTCGATCCTGACCCTGGCGCCTGCTGCTGTATATTTGGAGTTTGCGTGTCTCTCCCTCTCTCCACGGTCGCGTGGATTTTTCTCCACGCCCTGCGGTTTGTTCCCCTACATTTTAGAATCAACACCACGTGTTTAGAGTATTTGGCTGCTATACATTCCCACACGATGATGATGATGATTCACTTCGTTGGGCCATCATTTGTGATGGCCAAGTTCGTTTCTGAAAAAGAGCTGCGTAGCTCAGTGGCGGGGCCTGACCTGGTAAAATAAAAATACATTTTTTAAAAAACCAGTTTAGACTCTCCCGAACGACAACGCCGTGGGTGTGGTGGAGTGGCGGTTACGGAGGGACAGCAGGACACGTGCCGTTCCAAATCTCACTCCTTCGCGATCGCCATCATCCCCTGCCGATTGAAGCCGTGGGGTGGCAACACGAGATCGCTACCCCCCCCTTCCTCCTCCCAACCCTCGTGTCCACGCGACAGCAAGAAAGATAGACGCGCAGCTTCCTGGCGACCGCCTCGCTCGCGACACTGCTGGCAGGACAGGGGCCTCCCTCCCCAGCTCGAGGGCAGCCTCTGGAAGAGTTGTGTTCTTTGGTCCTCGTCTTACAAGACGTCTTGCACCCACGCTTCACCCCACCGCACGCAGATGAACTACAATAAAGATGATGACGACGATGCAATTTGTAACGCGCGCAATTTTGCGGACAGAACGGCCGCAACTCAGAGGCGCGGAGCCAAACTCAGAGTCACTCGAAAGTCAGGTCGCAGAGGTGACTGCCGTTAAGTGTGTCTCACGACGGACACGACGGAGGCGATGCTGCGAATGTGCAGAGGGGACGGCGTTCCGGACTGTGGGGTGGGCAGCTGACCGAGGAGCGGCACGTAGCCGTGGCCGTCCTGGATCTTGGTCTTAGAGGAGGTCGCGAGTCGCGCAGCGAAGGCACCTTGCGCCGTGCGCTGCGCTGCGAGTCGTCAATAGTGAAGAGAGGTGAGGGGGGTAGAACCCGGGCCACGTACTGCTGGGGGGGGGGGGGGATGGAGGCTTTTGCGGAGGGGGGTGGGGTGTGGCTTTCGAAGATTTCCCGTTATTTTAACTTCAAACGATGTCGTAAACATATTTTGAACGTGATGAATGGGCCTCGAGCCTTTCCAGCAATAATAATACCGGAGGTGGTTACGATGCGCAAACACGACGCAGACACCGATTGCAAAAGGCACAATAAAGTCTGCATTGACACACGCACATCGCGCTCGTGGGTAAAACGTGCACGCGAACGCGCTCCCACCGCGTGCTTTGCTTCGTCCTTGAAACTGATTGGCCTGCACGTGCGCTGCGAGCCTCACTGAAGGCCTCGTCTCGCCACGCCGGCGGTGAGACCAGAGAACGGCCACAAGGCGAACAGCAGCAAGGACAATGAAGAGCGGCACGGCGTTCCGAGTTTCGCGTTGAGCAATGAAGCCTCCGTCTTTGTTTCGTCGTCTTGATGCCGGCAAACACAAAGGCCTGGGTCCCGTCGATGTCTTCTCGACAATCTGTGTTGCGATGTGGTGTGATTGTGACGTGGGGGTGGGGGGGTAGACGCAGGTTAGACAGTCCCACACTCGGCGGTACTGTCGGCGCGTGCGACATCACGATGGTCACGGGCGACTTGCAGCGCAGCACGTGGCTATGAGATGTTAACTACCTCGCCTGGTCTACAGGAGGTCGTGGGTTCGATCCCAACCCTGAGGCCTGCTGCTGTGTATTTGGAGTTTGCGTGTCTCTCTCTCATCATCACGGTGGCTAGGAGATGTTAACTACCTCGCCTGGTCTACAGGAGGTCGTGGGGTTGATCCCAACCCTGAGGCCTGCTGCTGTATATTTGGAGTTTGCGTGTCTCTCTCTCTCATCATCATCATCACGGTGGCTAGGAGATGTTAACTACCTCGCCTGGTCTACAGGAGGTCGTGGGTTCGATCCCAACCCTGAGGCCTGCTGCTGTATGTTTGGAGTTTGCGTGTCTCTCTCTCATCATCACGGTGGCTATGAGATGTTAACTACCTCGCCTGGTATACAGGAGGTCGTGGGGTTGATCCCAACCCTGAGGCCTGCTGCTGTATGTTTGGAGTTTGTGTGTCTCTCTCTCATCATCACGGTGGCTAGGAGATGTTAACTACCTCGCCTGGTCTACAGGAGGTCGTGGGGTTGATCCCAACCCTGAGGCCTGCTGCTGTATGTTTGGAGTTTGTGTGTCTCTCTCTCATCATCATCATCATCACGGTGGCTAGGAGATGTTAACTACCTCGCCTGGTCTACAGGAGGTCGTGGGGTTGATCCCAACCCTGACGCCTGCTGCTGTATATTTGGAGTTTGTGTGTCTCTCTCGCTCATCATCACGGTGGCTAGGAGATGTTCACTACCTCGCCTGGTATACAGGAGGTCGTGGCTTTTTCTCCGGTTCTTCCGATTTTTCCGCCCCCCCCCCCTCCTCCACATTCAGAAATGAACGTCACACGCGTTTCGAGAATTTGGCCGCCTGCCGCTACACATTTCCACACGATGACGATGAGCCCACTCCGTCGAGCTGCGGTGATTTGTGATGGTCAGGTCGCTTCTGAGTGTCCAGCTCAGTGGGCCTTACCTGGTGAAAAATAATAAATAGTTTTCACGTTTTACGTGCGTCCATGGTTCTGGTTGTTCTTTGTTGGAAACCCAGGATAGAAATAATGTCTTCTTCTTCGAGAGAGACATCCTTGCAAAGGATCACAACCTGTATTTATAGTTCAGAGGAAATCCGATGAGCAATTAAGCTCTTTTTCACAGATGTGCAGTAGGGGCACGGGGTAAGAAAGGTAAACAAATCACTCAAACACAAACAAACACAACAACAAACCATCCCCATCCAACCAGACACAGCCCACTGAGGTGTTAACTTCTTTTTCAGAAGCGACCTGGCCACAAACGACAGCTCAATAAAGTGGCTTATTATTTGGACATTTATAGCAGCAAAATAATGTAAACGCGTGTTTTCTAAATGTGGAGGGAAAACCCGGAGGACCCAGAGAAAAAATCCACGCGACCACGGAGAGAGCGAGACACCACAAACTCCAAATATACAGCAGCAGGCGTCAGGGTCGGGATCGAAGCCACGACCTCCTGTACACCAGGCGAGGTAGTTAACATCACACAACTGGGTTCGATTCCCGCTCACGGCCAACGACAGTGACGATTATCTGAACTGGTCTTGGGCCTCCTCGAGGTCGACTCAGCCTCAAATGAGTACCTGGTTCGTTGTGTAAGCATTGCCACTAGGGAGACAAAGGCGGTCGGGCGTGGTGCTGGCCACCCACCCCCTCGTGTGCCGTTCCTTATATAAGTGGTCGGTAACAGCACTTGCCCCAACAGTTTGTGAAATGCGAAACGGGGGATATTTGCCTGTGGTTGTCTTTGTGGTCTCATAGACCCCTGGCATCACACTGCTGCCACGTGTATGATGCTGCCATGATGGATGTTATTATCTCTGTGGATACCACGTGGTTGGTATCCTGTGGCACGTGGCCGTTTTGTGGAAACGACTTTACAATCGCCACCCGAGAAAGGACAGACCCGGGCCGTTCACTCAGCCAGTGCGTGTGTGTCACGGTGTGTGTGTGTCACTGTGTGTGTCACCGTGTGTGTCACTGTGTGTGTCACGGTGTGCGTCACGGTGTGTGTCACGGTGTGTGTCACCGTGTGTGTTACCGTGTGTGTCACGGTGTGTAGTGTCACGGTGTGTGTCACGGTGTGTGTCACCGTGTGTGTTACCGTGTGTGTCACGGTGTGTGTGTCACTGTGTGTGTCACGGTGTGTGTCACGGTGTGTGTCACGGTGTGTGTTACCGTGTGTGTCACGGTGTGTGTGTCACTGTGTGTGTCACGGTGTGTGTCACCGTGTGTGTTACCGTGTGTGTCACGGTGTGTGTGTCACTGTGTGTGTCACGGTGTGTGTCACTGTGTGTGTGTGTCACTGTGTGTGTGTGTCACTGTGTGTGTCACTGTGTGCGTCACTGTGTGTGTCACTGTGTGTGTGTCACTGTGTGTGTGTGTCACTGTATGTGTCACTGTGTGTGTCACTGTGTGTGTCACTGTGTATGTGTGTCTCACTGTGTGTGTGTGTCACTGTGTGTGTGTGTCTGTGTGTGTGTGTCACTGTGTGTGTGTCTGTGTGTTAAGGTGGGGGAGCGGTGGTGCAGCAGTTAGCGCATTGCGCCACGAGTTTGAGTCCCGCTCACGGCCAACACCGGTGACGATTATCCGAACCGATGCTGGGCCTCCCCTAGGTCGACTCAGCCTAAAACGAGTACCTGGTTCGATGTGTAAGCATCGTCACTGGGGAGACAAAGGCGGTCGGGCGAGGTGCTGGCCACCCACCCCCCTCGCATGCCGTGCCGGCCTTCATAGGTGCTGCTACTCGCGGACAGCAACTTGCCCCAACAGTCTGTTACAGGCTACACGGGGATCTTTGTCTTTGCGCGTGCGCGTGTGTGTGTGCGTGTGTGTGTGTGCGTGTGTGTGCGTGTGTGCGTGTGTACACGTGTGCGTGTGTGTGTGCGTGCGTGTGTGCGCGTGTGTGTGTGCATGTGCGTGTGCGTGTATGTGCGTGTGTGTGTGCGCGCGTGTGTGCGTGTGTGTGCGTGTATTTGTGTGTGTGTATGTGTGTGCGCGTGTGTGTATGTGCGCGCGTGCGTGTATGTGCGTGTGTGCGTGCGTGTGTGCGCGCGTGTGTGCGTGTGGGTGTGCGTGCGTGTGCGTACGTGTGCGTGTGTGTGCGTGTGTGTGTGCGTGTGTATGTGTGTGTGTGCGTATGTGTGTGCGTGTATGTGTGTGTGTGTGCGTGTGGGTGTGCGTGCGTGTGTGTGTGCGTGTGTATGTGTGTGTGTGCGTGTGTGTGTGCGTGTATGTGTGTGTGCGTGTGCGTGTGGGTGTGCGTGCGTGTGGGTGTGTGTGTGTGTGCGTGTGTGTGTGGGTGTGCGTGTGTGTGTGCAAAAGTGAGACACTTCTGCCGGATCACCTCGCCCCCCCCTCCCTGCACGCCTCCCCAGGGCGCGCGTGTTCACAACTCTTCTCTCCTCCTCCTCTATAAATATAAAGGACGGCCCTGGCACATCCTGGCCCACGCCCGGCCTTGTAGGGGGGCGGCGTGGGGGGAGGGGGGTGGCGGTGTGGGGGGTGGGAAGAGGAGGAGGAGAGGGTGGCGGGGGATGAGGGGTGGAGGATGAGGGGGGGTTCAGGGGATAGGGGGGGGGGGTAGTTGACCCGTGTGTTCCCTGCCTCTCATAATAGCCCCCCCCCCAATCCCTCCATTCCCCACCCCCGCTGGGTTGGTAGCTGGTGAGTGGGTGTGGGTGAGTAGGTAAGGGTGAGTAGGTGTGGGTGAGTGGGTGGGGGTGAGTGGCTGTGGGTGAGTGGGTGGGGGTGAGTGGGTGGGGGTGAGTGGGTGGGGGTGAGTGGGTGGGGGTGAGTGGGTGGAGGTGAGTAGGTGTGGGTGAGTAGGTGTGGGTGAGTGAGTGGGGGTGAGTGGGTGGGGGTGAGTAGGTGGGGGTGAGTGGGTGGGGGTGAGTGGGTGGGGGTGAGTGGGTGTGAGTGAGTGGGTGGGGGTGAGTGGGTGGGTGGGGGTGAGTGGGTGGGGGTGAGTGGGTGGGGGTTAGTGGGTGGGGGTGAGTGGGTGGGGGTGAGTAGGTGTGGGTGAGTGGGTGCGGGTGAGTGGGTGGGGGTGATTGGGTGGAGGTGAGTAGGTGGGGGTGAGTAGGAAGGGGTGAGTGGGTGTGGGTGAGTGGGTGTGGGTGAGTGGGTGGGGGTGAGTGGGGGAGGGTGAGTAGGTGGGGGTGAGTGGGTATGGGTGAGTGGGTGGGGGTGAGTGGGTGTGGGTGAGTGGGTGGGGGTGAGTGGGTGGGGGTGAGTGGGTGCGGGTGAGTGGGTGGGGGTGAGTGGGTGGGGGTGAGTGGGTGGGGGTGAGTGGGTGGGGGTGAGTAGGTGTGGGTGAGTAGGTGGGGGTGAGTAGGTGGGGGTGAGTAGGTGTGGGTGAGTAGGTGGGGGTGAGTGGGTGGGTGGGGGTGAGTGGGTGGGGGTGAGTAGGTGGGGGTGAGTGGGTGGGTGGGGGTGAGTGGGTGGGTGGGGGTGAGTGGGTGGGGGTGAGTGGGTGGGGGTGAGTGGGTGTGGGTGAGTGGGTGGGGGTGAGTGGGTGAGGGTGAGTGGGTGGGGGTGAGTGGGTGGGGGTGAGTAGGTGTGGGTGAGTGGGTGGGGGTGAGTGGGTGGGTGGGGGTGAGTGGGTGGGGGTGAGTGGGTGGGGGTGAGTGGGTGTGGGTGAGTAGGTGGGGGTGAGTGGGGGTGAGTGGGTGTGGGTGAGTAGGTGTGGGTGCGTAGGTGTGGGTGAGTAGGTGTGGGTGAGTAGGTGGGGGTGAGTGGGTGGGGGTGAGTGGGTGGGGGTGAGTGGGTGGGGGTGAGTAGGTGCTGCTATCATCGTAGAATAGATTCACAGCCCTCATCACCGTCACCGCAGTGTCCTCGGTGTTTCAGTGAATGTTGCCTAACCGCGGAGGAGAACTCCAAAACAGAGAACCGGGAGACCGTCTCGTCTTCTCAGGTGACCCGAGGTCACCGAGCGGGCGACAAGAGGCGAAGCAAATGAGAGTGCAGCTCTCATTTGGTGATGATGATGATGATGCAAAGTCATCATCATCATCACCAAAGTCATAATAATCATCATCATCACCAAAGTCATCATAATCATCATAATCACCAAAGTCATAATCATCATCATAATCACCAAAGACATCAGAAAGCCACACAGCCCCCATTTCCCACGGCCGTGCGTGTGGGAGAGAGAGGAGCGTGGGTGGGTGGGGGGGAATCAGCTGAGAGGAGGAGGAGGAGGACGTGGGGGTTGTGGTGGTTGTGGCGGTGGTTGTGGCGGTAGTGGCTGTGTCGGTGGTGGTGGTGGTTGTGGTGGTGGTGGTGGTTGTGGCGATGGTGGCTGTGTGGGTGGTGGTGGTGGTTGTGGTGGTTGTGGCGGTGGTGGTGGTTGTGGTGGTAGTGGCTGTGTCGGTGGTGGTGGTTGTGGTGGTGGTGGTTGTGGCGGTGGTGGTTGTGGCGATGGTGGCTGTGTCGGTGGTGGTGGTGGTTGTGGTGGTTGTGGCGGTGGTGGTTGTGGTGGTGGTGGTGGTGGTTGTGGCGGTGGTGGTTGTGGCGGCTGTCGCCCCCGGTGCGAGGCTGCGGGCCACTGACGACGCGGGGATTGTTGTGGGAAGCCCCCGGGGACATCCCCGGCCGCACCGCCCCCAGAGCCCCGGGCAGCCGCGAGCTGCTACCTCGAATCCTCTCGTCGCATTGCCCCTGCTGCTACACGCCGTCACGTCTCCCACCCCTACACCCCTCCACCCCCACTCACACCGTCACATCTCCCACCCCTACACCCCTCCACCCCACCCCTACACCCCTCCCCCCCCACTCACACCGTCACATCTCCCACCCCTACACCCCTCCACCCCACCCCTACACCCCCACTCACACCGTCACATCTCCCACCCCTACACCCCCCCCGTGACATCTCCCACCCCTACACCCCCACCCACACCGTCACATTTCCCACATCTGTGTGTCATCCCAGTCGAGTGATTTTGCGATGTCATTGTTAGAATTAGGCAACTTGCGGACCCGTGTGGCCCGTGGCACAACGTGGCCCACCTCCTCTTGCGAATGGCGTCACGGGATCCCTCACGTCCACTGCGGGTGAAGCAGACTCGAGTTGTCCGCACGGTTATGAGTTTACCGCACCCGCAGTGATGATCACCCCAGACCCCTCGCCACCAGCCACTCGCCGATTCACGCACCACCTCCTCCTCCTCCTCCTCGGCTCTCCAACCTCCTCCGTCGTCACGAGGTCTTTCATCCAGCAGCGGATGGAGACTGGCGCGACGAGCCTCCGGGGGCGGCTGCGTTGACTTGTGGCCAACTCTCCCGCGGGTGCCGGGCCTCGGCGCGGCCGCTGCACGGGGGATCTTTGTCTTTTGCGTGACACTTTGCCCCAGCAGTATGTTGAGGCTGCACGGGGGATCTTTGTCTTTTGCGTGACACTTTGCCCCAGCAGTCTGTTGAGGCTGTACGGGGGATCTTTGTCTTTTTCGCGACACTTTGCCCCAACAGTATGTTGAGGCTGTACGGGGGATCTTTGTCTTTTGCGTGACACTTTGCCCCAGCAGTCTGTTGAGGCTGTACGGGGGATCTTTGTCTTTTGCGTGACACTTTGCCCCAGCAGTATGTTGAGGCTGCACGGGGGATCTTTGTCTTTTGCGTGACACTTTGCCCCAGCAGTCTGTTGAGGCTGTACGGGGGATCTTTGTCTTTTGCGTGACACTTTGCCCCAGCAGTCTGTTGAGGCTGTACGGGGGATCTTTGTCTTTTGCGTGGCACTTTGCCCCAACAGTTTGTTGAGGCTATACGGGGGATCTTTCTCTTTTTCGCGACACTTTGCCCCAACAGTCCGTTGAGGCTATACGGGGGATCTTTGTCTTTTGTGTGGCACTTTGCCCCAACAGTCTGTTGAGGCTATACGGGGGATCTTTGTCTTTTGTGTGGCACTTTGCCCCAACAGTCTGTTGAGGCTATACGGGGGATCTTTGTCTTTTGTGTGGCACTTTGCCCCAACAGTCCGTTGAGACTGTACGGGGGATCTTTGTCTTTAGTGTGATTTTCCACGGCACTCCCCCCCCGCCCCCCCGCGGGAAATGGGCCTGGGCTGGCCCGCTCGGTTCTTGTGGCCCAGCCCTGTCCGCGGGACCCCTCCCTGGGCCCCTGTCAGTGGGGGTTCGCTAGCATCACGTGGGGGGGAGGGGGGCAGCGTGACCGCTACTGCCCTGGCTGGGTGCGGCATGAGGGCAGCAGCAGCAGCAGCAGCAGTCGCCTTCGTGCTGCCCCTTTGCTCGGGTCAAGCCGTGCTGCTGGTGCTGGTGGTGCTGGTGGTGCTGGTGGTGGTCGTTGTCGAGTGTCCGTTCCGGTTTCTGAAACGCGACTTGCACCGCGGCAGGGTTTTAATGCCGCTCGCTTCCTCTAACGGGCACGCGGGGCACGCGTCTAACGGGCACGCGGGGCACGCGTCTCGAGTAACGGCGATGACACGCAACACCAGGAGGGGATGGAGCCGCTTACGCCGCCACTCCACTCGCACGCACACCCCACTCACACCAAGGCCGTAATTACAATATTCAAAAATGCTCAAAATGTCCCCCCCAATATATTGCTATAAAATAATAATTGCTATGCTATGTAAATAAAACGAACAATTTGCTAAACCTTGGCCACAATATCTGGACTTGTCTTCAAATAAATCAATGCATAGATTTCTGTTTATATGATTGTGGCTATGGTTGTACTTTATTAATGCCAAATCTCTGCCATTACACACAATGAAACAAGAAATGGTAAAACAGTTAAAACAGAGCAATGTAATACAATACACTTTTAGACATTATTGTAAAAAATAAATAAAAAGTCCATCCTATGTGTTAGTGAATTTTTTAATATTTTAGGCAGAAAATTAGTTTTCAAATGTAGATATTTTTCTGGGTTGGGACCCCCAGACACCCTGGAAGATTTGGTGCCCCCCAATGTTGACTCCATGGCTACGGCCTTGACTCACGCGTACACGAGACCCACACGCCCACAAGACCCAGAACTTCACATGACCTACACCTTCACACCACACGCACCTTAACACCACGACCCACATTATCACACGGCCCACATCTGTTCACACCACCCGCATCTCCTAATCCGATTCGTATCTTCACACCATCTGCAGCTGCTCACCCCACTCACACAACCCACATCTGTTCATCTGACCCAGTCCTTGACACCAGCCACGCCTATCTACCCACACCTGTCCACCCCACCCACACCTGTCCACCCCACCCACCCTTGTCCACCCCACCTACACCTGTTCACCCCACCCACTCCTGTCCACCCCACCCACACCTGTCCACCCCTACCTACTCCTGTTCACCCCACCCATGCCTGTCCACCCCACTCACACCTGTCCACCCCACCCACGCCTGTCCACCCCACCCACCCCTGTCCACCCCACCCACACCTGTCCACCCCACCTACCCCTGTCCACCCCACCCACACCTGTCCACCCCACGCACACCTGTCCATCTCACCCACCCCTGTCCACCCCACCCACACCTGTCCACCCCACTCACACCTGTCCACCCCACCCACTCCTGTCCACCCCACTCACACCTGTCCACCCCACCCACGCCTGTCCACCCCACCCACGCCTGTCCACCCCACCCACTCCTGTCCACCCCATCCACTCCTGTCCACCCCACCCACTCCTGTCCACCCCACCCACTCCTGTCCACCCCACCCACACCTGTCCACCCCACCCACTCCTGTCCACCCCACCCACTCCTGTCCACCCCATCCACTCCTGCCCACCCCACCCACACCTGTCCACCCCACCCACTCCTGTCCACCCCACCCACTCCTGTCCACCCCACCCACGCCTGTCCACCCCACCCACTCCTGTCCACCCCACCCACACCTGTCCCACCCCACCCACTCCTGTCCACCCCACCCACTCCTGTCCACCCCACCCACACTTGTCCACCCCACCCACACCTGTCCACCCCACTCATACCTGTCCACCCAACCCACGCCTGTCCACCCCACCCACTCTTGTCCACCCCACCCACACCTGTCCACCCCACCCACTCCTGTCCACCCCACCCACACTTGTCCACCCCATCCACTCCTGTCCACCCCACTCATACCTGTCCACCCAACCCACGCCTGTCCACCCCACCCACTCCTGTCCATCCCACCCACACCTGTCCACCCCACCCACTCCTGTCCACCCCACCCACTCCTGTCCACCCCACCCACACTTGTCCACCCCACCCACACCTGTCCACCCCACTCATACCTGTCCACCCAACCCACGCCTGTCCACCCCACCCACTCCTGTCCACCCCACCCACACCTGTCCACCCCACCCACTCCTGTCCACCCCACCCACACTTGTCCACCCCACCCACTCCTGTCCACCCCACCCATAATTGTCCACCCCACCCACACCTGTCCACCTCACTCACACCTGTCCACCCCACCCACTCCTGTCCACCCCACTCACACCTGTCCACCCCACCCACACTTGTCCACCCCACCTACACCTGTCCACCCCACTCACAACTGTCCACCCCACCCACCCCTGTCCACCCCACCCACTCCTGTCAACCCAACCTTTACCTGTCCACCCCACTCACCCCTGTCCACCCCACCCACACCCGTCCACACCACAGTCACGCCGAACACATCTGTCAATCTGACCAATTCTTTCACCTCGCACAAACAGCTGTTCGCCCCACCCACGCCTGACCAGGCCTCACCCCAGGGTGTGGGCGTGAGTGAGAGTGCGAGAGACTTTTTTTTTTAAAAAAACTCTTAAACCACTTTTATTGCTGCCAACAGCAAAAAGCACTGGAGCCGATTTCGATGCAAGTCACATCGAGTAATAGCGTCACGTCACGACGCCACGTGGTGCCGCGCGCGTCACGTGTCACGTGGCGTGCGTCGTCACGCAACGCCGAGCTCGACAAACACGCTCGTTAGAGAGAGTGAAACGCAGAATGCCGGTGCAGAGGGCTTCACCCCCCCCCCCCCCACACAGCAAACAAAGGGCACGCTTCGTGCTCCAAGAGGAGCAGCGCCTTGAGCGGCGGGGCCCCCTGCACATCGGCAATGCAGAGCAGCCGTCAGTGTCGCCTTGCGGCACCTTTGTTTTGTCTCCCCCCCCCCCCCCCCGGTCTTGTGAACTTCCATTTTTGCTTGGGCACAGACGAAGTTTGCAAGATCGTGGCGCTTATTAGCCAGGCAAGGTACCCCCCCTACCCCCCCCCCCCCCATATATGAATCTGCTCTTGTAAAAAGGCATCTCAAGTTTCCTGAAAATGGACCCCAAAAGCCGGAACATTGGGTTCAGGCGCGGACACTCCACGTACTGGTGTGAGAGTGCGGGAGTGTGAGAGAGTGCCAGACAGTGAGAGTGCGAGAGAGAGTGCGAGAGGGTGAGAGCGAGAGAGGGAGAGGGTGAGAGAGAGAGTGCGAGAGTGAGAGAGTGCCAGACAGTGAGAGTGCGAGAGAGTGGGAGAGTGCGAGAGAGAGACAGTGAGAGTGCGAGAAAAGAGTGCGAGAGTGTGAGAGCGAGAGAGTGCGAGAAGATGAGAGCGAGAGCCGGGCCGGGTGAGGTCGGGTGAGACACTTTGAGAAGCAGAGGGAGGTGAAACCCGCGTGGTAGGGGAACATGGAGTGTTGGGGGAACTCCCTGCCCCCCCCAGCAGAGACAGAGCTCACCATACCCCCCCCCCCCTCATACCTCCCACCCACCACCCGCTTACCACGCAGGTCGATTTCACTGAATTCGGATTTAATTCCTCACACCGCTGGCGTCATCATCCCTCGGCCTGCCTCGTAACTCGGGCAAAACCGAGGGCTGCTTCTGCTGCTGCTGGTCCCTTGCTGCCCGCCGCCTCTTGCCACGCACACGCGAGCCGCCGGTGCCTGCCGCGCGCTGGCACACGAGACCAGCTCACAGGCCGCGCGCCACCGGCGCTCGGGTCTCCACCGGTGCCACCCGCTCCCCCCCCGTCTCCACCGTTGCGCCACCGCGCGGCTCTCCGCACAACGCGGCTGTCGGGTTCGTTGCTCGGCGAGCCGGGAGCTGTTTCCATTCGGACACTGGAGAGTTCCCCCTCGCCCCCACCACCGGTACACGGAGCAAAACGTCGGACATCCTGCCGAAGGACGCGCGGGTGGCGGTGGTGATGGTGGTAGTGGTGATGATGATGGTGGTGGTGATGGTGGTGGTGGCGATGGTGATGGTAGCAGTGATGGTGGTGGTAGCGGTGATGGTGGTGGTGATGATGGTGGTGGTGGCGGTGGTGATGGTAGCGGTGATGGTGGTGGTAGCGGTGATGGTGGTGGTAGCGGTGATGGTGATGGTAGCAGTGATGGTGGTGGTAGCGGTGATAGTGGCGATGGTGATGGTAGCGGTGATGGTGATGGTAGCGGTGATGGTGATGGTAGCGGTGATGGTGGCGGTGGTGATGGTAGCGGTGATGGTGGTGGTAGCGGTGATGGTGATGGTAGCAGTGATGGTGGTGGTAGCGGTGATAGTGGCGATGGTGATGGTAGCGGTGATGGTGATGGTAGCGGTGATGGTGATGGTAGCGGTGATGGTGGCGATGGTGATGGTAGCGGTGATGGTGGTGGTAGCGGTGATGGTGATGGTAGCAGTGATGGTGGTGGTAGCGGTGATGGTGGTGATGGTGGCGGTGATGATGGTGGTGGTGGCCACGCTGCACATGGCTGACTCTAAGCCAGCACTTGTGTGGGCGCAGCAGAGAGGGTTGATGAGAAACTGCCGCGAGGCTCCCTTCCCCGTGGGCATCGAGGAGGTTGTCATCATACCCCGGCTCGCCAGCAGATGCGGTACAGCAAAGCGGGGACCGATATCAACTGACCCTGGACATCTAGCGTTCCTCCCTCGCACGCGTGGGCTCTCTCTGGGCGCTGCGGTTTCCTCCCACTCGTATCGTGAACGCCGAGGTGGCTGAAAGCATCTGGAATCTTCCACGAGAACCTCGGGGCGGTCGTTTGGAGTGCCGGATTCACTGCCTGGCGTGAGGCTTCCAGCTCGTGTCTGCGGCTCCTCCTGGGAGATCGCGCACGCGAGATGCAATTTGCGTGAAGGGTTCTGTGATACAAAAAAAAACGAATCATGAGATGATATGAGACCAAAAAAAATGTACCTAAACATCTGCGCTTTTATTTTCTTTTTCTGTACTTCGCAGCCTGCAGCCAGTTTTTTTTCTCTCCCCTAACCGCCCGAGGTTTGCTCACAAAAATCCCTCCGATTGTTTTTGCTCTCTCGATGGAAAAGTTTGCGCAGCCCCTAGCGTGCGGAGCAAGGCAGCCTGGCACAGCGAGGGGGGGCGGGGGGGGGGGGTTCGGGGGGGGATTGGTGGGGGGCTGGTGGGGGGGGGATGCTGGTGGGCGGTGGCCGTCGCTTCCCGTGCGACAACATTCTCAGCGCTCGCCGTGACAGGGACAATCGCTCCGCGTCCTGCCGGTCGTGGCATTCGTTTGGCCATGCTTCGTTTGGCCATACTTCCCCGCGCTGGCCTGCGTGGCCCGGGGCAGGCGGGCCGGGGGGGGGGGGGTCCTTACAACACAACACACTCACACCCTCTCTCGCTCTCTCTCGAGTACAGCAAGCGTAGAAATATTTGCCGACGTTTTTCACTTTTATTGGCCGTATAATAAATGGCACTGGTGCCACCGCATAAATATTGGAACGGGCGGCGGGATCGTCTGTCTCGCCAGCCACCGCCGTCGCAGCCGCGCAGGCGAGGAAGCAGTGGGGGAGCCCGTCCCTGGCAGCGGCGGCCCCGTGGCCCCGTGGTGGCCCCGTGGCCCCGTGGCCTCGTGGCCCCGTGGCCTCGTGGTGGCCCCGTGGCTCCGTGGTGGCCCCGTGGCCCCGTGGCCTCGTGGTGGCCCCGTAGCCTCGTGGTGGCCCCGTGGCTCCGTGGCGTCGTGGCCCCATGGCCCCGTGGCGTCGTGGCCCCGTGGCCCCGTGGCCCCGTGGCCTCGTGGCGGCCCCGTCATTGCCAGACGACGTTTGTCTTGACGAGGAGCCTGTCGCCACACAGAGCCAACGATGCGCCCCCTCCTGCAGAACGGGCAACCGCAGTGCTGATGAGATTCATAAAGTGTATTGACACTACACCGCCACTACTATACAATGACACTACAACACCACCACTACTGTACACTACACTACTACTCCACACTGAGTCTACTCCACCACCACTACTACACACTACACTACACCACCACCACTACTATACACTGACACTACCACCGCCACCACTACTATACACTACCACCACTACTCTACACTACATTACCACCACTACTATACACTACACCACCACTACTATACACTACACCACACCACTACTACACACTACACCACCACCACTACGCTACACTATACACTACACCACTACTCTACACTATACACTACACCACCACCACTACTACACACTACACCACCACTACTACTACACACTACACCACCACCACTACTATACACTGTATACTACACTACCACCACCACTACTACTCCACACTGAGTCTGCTCCACCACCACTACTACACACTACACTACTACTATACACTACACTACTATACACTACACTACACCACCACCACGACTACTATACACTATACACTACACCACCACTACTATACACTATACACTACTACTCCACACTGAGTCTGCTCCACCACCGCACTGGACATTCATCCTCTCCGTTATCCCTTTGGCCATTCTCTCCCTCCTCGGGAAGTCCACAGAGAGAAGTGAAATCTGCACATTCGGCCGTTTCGCTCTGCCAGACTCGGCGTGGCCTCTGGCACAGGGACGGGGTGGAAGGGAGGGGGGGGTGGAGGGAGGGGGGAGAAGTGATTGGGAGGAGGAGGAGAGAGTGCGACGAGTAGGAGGGAGGCAGGGAGAGTGGGAGCAGGAGAAAGGGAGTCGAGTCAGAGTCCCCCACCCATCACACCTTCACCCCCTACGCTGTCTATCGGGGTCACGTGGAGGAGGAGGAGTGGGGGCAGGGATGGGGGGGTGTGAGCAGAGGCCCGGATCGCACGAGCCGCATCTCGTGGGAGGTGGTGTTCTGTCACGGGGTGACGCAGTACAGGGGCATGTGTGTGGTGTTCTGTATGGTACTGAGTGTAAGACTGTGGTGTTCTGTCTTACGGCACCGTACTGAATCCATGAAACTCCTCCGCCGGTGTGCAGTGAATGTGCACATCAGGGGTGAGGAATATTTCAGTCACGGGCCGCGTGAAGTGAAGTCGCGGGCCGCGTGGAGCCCAGGGACCGTAGGTCTCCCACACCGCCCCCCCGGTCTACGTGGAAGGAAACTCGGGATCACACGTTCACACAAAACACGTGCGCGTGTTTTTTCCCGTTGCTAACGCCCGCATCAGCTGTTTGTCCGCGGGTTGGAGGACGAACGAGCCGGATAAGGACCCTTTTGATGGGAGTATGCACGCTGTGGAAATTGAGCGATGTGAAAAAGAATGAACAACATTCTCGCGTTTCCTCCCAGGACACCGCGACCTCTATCGCCGCCTTTAGACACCGACCTGCACTTCTATGGGCGTGCGCAGGAGGCCGTGATACGATTCCACGGGCTTAGGGCCGCAGAAGCAGACTTTGGGTCGCGTCTTCTCAGTAGGCCCGGGGCCTCCTTTCAAAACCGCGCGCTCCGCTGTGAACGCGGTCATTCAGCCGGATCTCGGTTTGGGTTCCTGCCATCCAAACACAGATCATGGCAAATGCCCGGACAGGTGGTGTGTGTGTCTGCGTGTGTGTGTGTGAGTGGGAGAGTTACGAAAGTGACTTGGGACATTTAATGAGTGAATGCATTGAGTTAATGGCTGAGCGGGTAAGTTGATGTGTGGATGAGAGAGTGGGGAGCGGTAGTCTAGTGGTTATCACGCTGCCCTCTGAACCCGGCGACCCAGGTTCGAATCGCGCTCACGGACAACACCGGCGACGATTATCTGAACTGGTTCTGGGCCTTTCCTCGGTCGACTCAGCCTCAAATGAGTACCTGGCGCGGTGTGTAAACATCGCCACCAGGGAGACAAAGGTGGCCGGGCGTGGTGCTGGCCACCCACCCCCTCGTGTGCCATGCCGGCCTTCATGGGTGCTCGCTAACAGCACTTGCCCCTGCAGTCTGTTGAGGCGATACTGAGGGATCTTTGCAAGGCCGTAATTATAAATATGCTCAAATGTCCCCCCCCCCCCAATATATTGCTATAAAAATAATTGCTCTGCTATGTAAATAAAAACAACAATTTGCTAAACCTTGGCCACAATATCTGGACTTGTCTTCATGTAAATTAATGCATAGATTGCTGTTTATATGATTGTGGTTATGGTCGTCCTTTTTAATCCCTAAGCTCTGCCATTACATGCAATGAAACAAGAAATGGTAGAAAAGTAAAAACAGAGCAATGTAATACAATACACTATTAGACATTATTGTAAAATATACATAAAAAGTCCATCCCATGTGTTAGTGAATGTTTTCATATTTTAGGCAGGAAATGAATTTTCACATTTATATTATTTTTCTGGGTTGGGACCCCCCAGACACCCTGGAAGATTTGGTCCCCCCCAATGTTGACTCCATGGCTACGGCCTTGGATCTTTGTCTTTGTTGTGAGCGAGCTGTGGAGTTTGCCAATGTTTCGTCACAACCGGTCGCGAGCATCTTCCTCAGTCAGGACCCGGGATTACGAATGCCACGCGGTTGACTGTGATGAGATTTACGCCAAAGCCGGTGTCAAAATCTCGCTCGCAAATCAATTCCCGGCACCCGGAGGGACCGATGCCAGCTTGCCGACTGTGCCAAGTCAAACGCGGGCAGGGCCAGGGCCCCCCCCCTCTCCCGTCTACCACCCCCCCCACACCCCCACTGACTCAATGCATCGTTGCGAGTAACCGCCCCCGCTCGTTTAGTTTCTTCTCCATGTTGCAAACACGCGAGGATGTAAAGCTTTGGGGCCGTCCATATTTGACGTCACGGGGGGGGGGGGGGGGGGTCAGACATTTGTGACGATGTGTGACGAGGGGGGGGGGGGGTTGAGAAATGTGACGTCACGTCAAAATGCGCAACTTTAAATACAGATAGACAACACGTTCTACTTAATTAAATAGACTTTTTAAATCCTTTATATTAAGTTAGCATGCTTGCTTGCTTGCTTGCGTGCTTGCTTGCTTGCTTACGACCGTGCAAATCTTTCGGTCGTTTTTTAACCCACTTCCCGTGATCCAATCGAGCTGACATTTTCCACACAGACTCGTTGTGCCAGACAATTAATGTTCGTGAAAAAAAAATCCCAAAATTTTACACTTTTTAGGCAAAAATTTTTTATTTTACATATATTCAAATAGAACTCATTCATGGCTTTGGCTGAACGTCACAGTATAAGGAGCCCAGAGCGTAACCCCTCCACAGGCCGTGGCGGAGTAGCGCAGTTGGTAGCGCCCTCACTTCCCATGCCAAAGGTCGTGGGATCGATCCCCGCGTCCTCCACAGGCGAATATATATTTTTTAATCCTTTATATTAAGTTCGCTTGCTTGCTTAGGACCGTGCAAATCTTTCGCTCGTTTTTTAACCCACTTCCCGTGATCCAATCGAGCTGACATTTTCCACACAGACTCGTTGTGTGTGACAATTAATTTTTGTGAAATTTTTTTTCCAAAATTTTACACTGTTTAGGGAAAACAAACTAAATATGTAATTACCAATTGCTTAATACTGGCAGACAATCATCTGACCCATAGATTGCAGCCATCTCAAGCCAGAGGACGAGATGACTCTAGCCACCACGCATATAAAGGATTTAGAGTGAAAAACTTTGTTTTTACGGGTTCATTTTTTAATAAATGCTTTCTCCTACAACATCAGAGTCCAGCGCCACATCAAATATGCACTACAATGACAATAGTTTAAAGCGATTTGAAGCATGTTTTATTTTTTGGGGGGGGGGGGGGCAGAGCTTTGTGACGTCATATTTGAGGGGGGGGGGTCTGACTTTTTGTGACGCCGTGTGACGAGGGAGGGGGGGGGTCAAAAATCGTCCAAAATCGCGTGACGTCATTTATGGACGGCCCCTTTGCTGCTGACGGTTGTGCGTTCAGCGCAGTCCGCCCTGACGGCTGCGCCCTGACGACTGCGCTGACACGATGGCTGCGTCGCACGCACATGGCCCAGCGTGGACCGCGTTGTTCGCGTGACGACTCGCCGTGCGCGTGCTCGGAGGCAGCACGTGGGTGCGTTGTCACCACGAAGACGAAGCTGCCCCGTGTCGCCTCTTGACGAGCTGTTGGGGCGAGTGCCGCTCGCTTAGCACCCTACAAGGACGCTCCGGAAATAGGCACACGAAGGGGTGGGGTGGTCAGCACCACCACCACCACGCCCGGCCGCCTTTGTCTCCCCCAGTGACGATGTTTACCCACACCGCAGCAGGTACCCATTCTCGGCTGAGTCGACCTAAGAGGGAGGTTGTCAGGAGCGGCTCAGATACATTTGCCACCGACATTAACCGTGAGCGGGAACGCGTCTGAAAGAGAGCGAAAACAGCTCAGTGGGCCTTACATGGTGAAGTAAAACATTTTTGTTTGGTGGTTTTAGTTTACTTAGAGGGATATCCCGCTCGGGGTGCGGGGGTGTGGGGTCGGGGAACGCTTTGCAAGAAAGAGTTCGCAACGAGGGGATGGCCGCCCGTCCGTGGACGGGTGCGTGCGTGATGCTGACGAAATCCGCACGTGGCGAGGTGGAATGCCGCTCTCGTTCCGCGCTGCCGCGGGGTGCCGAGAAAATGACGGAGCATCGAGGGCCAGGCGAGGTCAGGAACATTTTTCTTTTTCACCGAGGGCCAAATTAAACAACAAAAAAAAACCGAACTTTCACATTCACCGGCGCCATGCTCGCCACGCTCGCAGGTTGGAGGCAGCGGCGGCGGCAACGATCTCGCGCCTCGCAGCCAGAAGCGCCTCGGTTTGATTCCCGACTCGGGCGCCTTCCTGCGTGGAGTTTGTATGCCCCCTCCCCCCCCTCCGCCCGTTCTACAGAGTGAGTACATGGAGTTGAGGAGCGGTTAGCGCGCTGCGCTACGAACCCCGCGACTCGAGTTCGATTCCCGGCTCTGCACCTCCCCTAGGTCAACTCGGCCTCCCATGAGTGCCTGGTGCAGTGTGTGATTATCGCCGCTGGAGAGACAAAGGCGGTCGGGCGTGATGCTGGCCACCCACCCCCTCATGTGCCGTGCCGGCAGTGGCGTAGCTAGGATATTTTGCGCCCGGGGACGAACTATAAAATTGGCGCCCCCCCCGTTTAATCACATACCAAAATGTAATTACATGACATGTAGGCTGTGTGTGGCGGGATATATCAACTTTTAGGTTGAGGTGTAGATTTGTGCAGTAGTTTCAGGCTGCCGCAGCCCGCCGCAATAAGTTATAATGTGACGTTGTAAGCCTCATTTTGGCGCCCCTTTACCTTGGCGCCCGGGGACACATGTACCCCCCTGCCCCCCCCCCTAGCTACGCCTCTGCGTGCCGGCCTTCATTGGTGCTACTCGCCAACAGCACTTGCCCCAACAGTTTGTTGAGGCTACACGGGGATCTTTATATTTGGAGTTTGGTTGTACCCCCCCTGTTCTGCGTGGGTTTCCTCCGAGTTCCCCGATTTCCTCCCACAGCTAAACCCCCAGACTGGGGAACCGCTATCGGCCACAAAAACATCCCACCGCAGAAACAGTCGGCTGGGATCGCTCTCGTCACACTACGCCACCCCGTGCTGCGCTACACCTTGGCAGGACCCTCCTTAAAACAAAGGAGTCTTGAGACTCATTGAGGCTTTCCTGGGCGAGTAAGTTCGTGAGTCAATCCTCTTGATCTCAATCTAGATTTGAAGTTTTCGTGCATTGCAGTGATCAATACTCTTTGGTTCTTTCGGTAAAGTCACGTAGGTAGAAAATAAAACAAAATAAATTAAATCACGACGTTTCGGGCGCAACACAAGCGTCCGTCATCATGGGACGTGAGGCCTCAATGGTTTTCCCTCCACTCCTTCCCGTCTCTGGCAGCATGTTGAGCCTCGCCCCAAGAGAGGTTGATCGTTGATACCAGCTTGGCCTTCATGGTCTTGCGCCACGTGATCTTGGGTCTCCGAGGTTTAATAACAATAATGATGTACATTGATATGTAAGGTGCCGTCCACTAATGTCTCAAGGCGCCTTGTAAGAATAAGGCGAAAAGAGACGGAGAAACTAAACAATACTCTTTGATTCTTTCGGTAAAGTCACGTGGGTAGAAAAATAATAGATCACGACGTTTCGATCGCAACGCAAGCAATCGTCATCAGGTGGGACAACCACAGCGAGAACAAACTGCTGAAGTAAGCCGACTTCTGCTGAAGTAAGCCGACTTCTGCTGAAGTAAGCCGACTTCTGCTGAAGTAAGCCGACTTCTGCTGAAGTAAGCGCTTCTGCTGAAGAAGCCGATTCTGCTGAAGTAATGCACGACTTCTCTGCTGAAGTAAGCCGACTTCTGCTGAAGTAAGCCGACTTCTGCTGACGTAAGCCGACTTCTGCTGAAGTAAGGCCGACTTCTGCTGAAGTTAAGCCGACTTCTGCTGAAGTAAGCCGACTTCTGCTGAAGTAAGCCGACTTCTGCGGAAGTAAGCCGACTTCTGCTGAGTAAGCCGACTTTCTGCTGAAGGTAAGCCGACTTCTGCTGAAGTAAGCCGACTTCTGCTGAAGTAAGCCGACTTCTGCTGAAGTAAGCCGACTTCTGCTGAAGTAAGCCGACTTCTGCGAAGAAGCCGACTTCTGCTGAAGTAAGCGACTTCTGCTGAAGTAAGCCGACTTCTGCTGAAGTACGGCCGACTTCTGCTGAAGTAAGCCGACTTCTGCTGAAGTAAGCCGACTTTGCTGAAGTAAGCCGACCTTCTGCTGAAGAAGCCGACTTCTGCTGAAGTAAGACGACTTCTGCTGAAGTAAGCCGACTCTGCTTGAAGAGTAAGCCGACTTCTGCTGAAGTAAGCCGACTTCTGCTGAAGTAAGCCGACTTCTGCTGGAAGTAAGCCGACTTCTGCTGAAGTAAGCCGACTCCTGCTGAAGTAAGCCGACTTCTGCTGAAGTAAGCCGACTTCTGCTGAAGTAAGCCGACTTCTGCTGAAGTAAGCCGACTTCTGCTGAAGTAAGCCGACTTCTGCTGAAGTAAGCCGACTTCTGCTGAAGTAAGCCGACTTCTGCTGAAGTAAGCCGACTTCTGCTGAAGTAAGCCGACTTCTGCTGAAGTAAGCCGACTTCTGCTGAAGTAAGCCGACTTCTGCTGAAGTAAGCCGACTTCTGCTGAAGTAAGCCGACTTCTGCTGAAGTAAGCCGACTTCTGCTGAAGTAAGCCGACTTCTGCTGAAGTAAGCCGACTTCTGCTGAAGTAAGCCGACTTCTGCTGAAGTAAGCCGACTTCTGCTGAAGTAAGCCGACTTCTGCTGAAGTAAGCCGACTTCTGCTGAAGTAAGCCGACTTCTGCTGAAGTAAGCCGACTTCTGCTGAAGTAGGCCGACTTCTGCTGAAGTAAGCCGACTTCTGCTGAAGTAGGCCGACTTCTGCTGAA